>NC_134828.1:20105336-20147120 GCF_004210375.1 Tachypleus tridentatus | reverse complement strand
TTTATTAATATTGAAGTATACGATATTAGTAATTTGTTTACGTCTTGTATAACAATATATACAAAAAAGAGTGATTACATAGTATTTTTGAAGTAACGATATATTAGTAATTGTTTACGTCTTGTATAACAATATATACAAAAAGAGTGATTACATAGTATTGTTTGGAAGTAACGATATATTACTAATTGTTTACGTCTTGTATAACAATATATACAAAAAGTGATTACATAGTATTGTTTGAAGTAACGATATATTACTAATTGTTTACGTCTTGTATAACAATATATACAAAAAAGAGTGATTACATAGTATTGTTTGGAAGTAACGATATATTAGTAATTGTTTCACGTCTTGTACAACAATATACAAAAAGAGATTACATAGTACTGTTTGGAAGTAACGATATATTACTAATTTGTTTACGTCTTGTATAACAATATATACAAAAAGAGTGATTACATAGTATTGTTTGGAAGTAACGATATATTACTAATTGTTTACGTCTTGTATAACAATATATACAAAAAAGTGATTACATAGTAGTACTGTTTGGAAGTAACGATATATTAATAATTGTTTACGTCTTGTATAACAATATATATAAAAAAAAGTGATTACATAGTACTTGTTTGGAAGTAACGATATATTACTAATTGTTTACGTCTTGTATAACAATATATACAAAAAGAGTGATTACATAGTATTGTTTGGAAGTAACGATATATTACTAATTGTTTACGTCTTGTATAACAATATATACAAAAGAGTGATTACATAGTATTGTTTGGAAGTAACGATATATTACTAATTGTCTTGTATAACGTCTTTTACAAGTATATATATAACTAATGTGTGATTACATAAAAGTGGAATTTACAGTGTTTACATAGTAAGTAACGATATATTAGTAATTGTTTACGTCTTGTATAACAATATATACAAAAGAGTGATTACATAGTATTTGTTTGGAAGTAACGATATATTACTAATTGTTTACGTCTTGTATAACAATATATACAAAAGAGTGATTACATAGTATTGTTTGGAAGTAACGATATATTACTAATTGTTTACGTCTTGTATAACAATATACAAAAAGAGTGATTACATAGTATTGTTTGGAAGTAACGATATATTACTAATTGTTTACGTCTTGTATAACAATATATACAAAAAAGAGTGATTACATAGTACTGTTTGGAAGTAACGATATATTAGTAATTGTTTACGTCTTGTATAACAATATATACAAAAAAAGAGTGATTACATAGTATTGTTTGGAAGTAACGATATATTATTAATTGTTTACGTCTTGTATAACAATATATACAAAAAGAGTGTGATTACATAGTATTGTTTTGAAGTAACGATATATTACTAATTGTTTACGTCTTGTATAACAATATATACAAAAAAGAGTGATTACATAGTATTGTTTGGAAGTAACGATATATTAGTAATTGTTTACGTCTTGTATAACAATATATACAAAAAGAGTGATTACATAGTATTGTTTGGAAGTAACGATATATTAGTAATTGTTTACGTCTTGTATAACAATATATACAAAAAAGAGTGATTACATAGTATTGTTTGGAAGTAACGATATATTACTAATTGTTTACGTCTTGTATAACAATATATACAAAAAATATATACAAAAAGAGTGATTACATAGTATTGTTTGAAGTAACGATATATTACTAATTGTTTACGTCTTGTATAACAATATATACGTACTGTTTGGAAGTAACGATATATTAATTGTTTTACGTCTTGTATAACAATATATACAAAAAAGAGTGATTACATAGTATTGTTTGAAAGTAACGATATATTACTAATTGTTTACGTCTTGTATAACAATATATACAAAAAAGAGTGATTACATAGTATTGTTTGGAAGTAACGATATATTAGTAATTGTTTACGTCTTGTATAACAATATATACAAAAAAGAGTGATTACATAGTATTGTTTGGAAGTAACGATATATTAGTAATTGTTTACGTCTTGTATAACAATATATACAAAAAAGAGTGATTACATAGTACTGTTTTTGAAGTAACGATATATTAGTAATTGTTTACGTCTTGTATAACAATATATACAAAAAAGAGTGATTACATAGTATTGTTTGGAAGTAACGATATATTAGTAATTGTTTACGTCTTGTATAACAATATATACAAAAAAGAGTGATTACATAGTATTGTTTTGAAGTAACGATATATTAGTAATTGTTTACGTCTTGTATAACAATATATACAAAAAGAGTGATTACATAGTATTGTTTGAAGTAACGATATATTATTAATTGTTTACGTCTTGTATAACAATATATACAAAAAAGAGTGATTACATAAGTAACGATATATTAGTATTGTTTGTATTGTTTGTAAGTAACGATATATTAGTAATTGTTTACGTCTTGTATAACAATATATACAAAAAGAGTGATTACATAGTATTGTTTGGAAGTAACGATATATTACTAATTGTTTACGTCTTGTATAACAATATATACAAAAAAAGAGTGATTACATAGTATTGTTTGGAAGTAACGATATATTACTAATTGTTTACGTCTTGTATAACAATATATACAAAAAAAGAGTGATTACATAGTATTGTTTGAAGTAACGATATATTACTAATTGTTTACGTCTTGTATAACAATATATACAAAAAAGAGTGATTACATAGTATTGTTTGGAAGTAACGATATATTAGTAATTGTTTACGTCTTGTATAACAATATATACAAAAAGAGTGATTACATAGTATTGTTTGGAAGTAACGATATATTACTAATTGTTTACGTCTTGTATAACAATATATACAAAAAGAGTGATTACATAGTATTGTTTGGAAGTAACGATATATTAGTAATTGTTTACGTCTTGTATAACAATATATACAAAAGAGTGATTACATAGTATTGTTTGGAAGTAACGATATATTAGTAATTGTTTTACGTCTTGTATAACAATATATACAAAAGAGTGATTACATAGTACTGTTTGGAAGTAACGATATATTAGTAATTGTTTACGTCTTGTATAACAATATATACAAAAGAGTGATTACATAGTATTGTTTTAAAAGTAACGATATATTACTAATTGTTTTACGTCTTGTATAACAATATATACAAAAAAAGTGATTACATAGTACTGTTTGAAGTAACGATATATTAGTAATTGTTTACGTCTTGTATAACAATATATACAAAAAAGAGTGATTACATAGTATTGTTTGAAAGTAACGATATATTAGTAATTGTTTACGTCTTGTATAACAATATATACAAAAGAGTGATTACATAGTATTGTTTGAAGTAACGATATATTACTAATTGTTTACGTCTTGTATAACAATATATACAAAAGAGTGATTACATAGTATTGTTTGGAAGTAACGATATATTAGTAATTGTTTACGTCTTGTATAACAATATATACAAAAAAGAGTGATTACATAGTATTGTTTGGGTAACGATATATTAGTAACCCGTTGTTGAACGATATATTTATATATTACAAAAAAATAACATTGTGGAGTAACGATATATTACTAATTGTTGCCGTCTTGTATAACAATATATACAAAAAAGTGATTACATAGTATTGTTTGGAAGTAACGATATATTAGTAATTGTTTACGTCTTGTATAACAATATATACAAAAGAGTGATTACATAGTATTGTTTGAGAAGTAACGATATATTACTAATTGTTTACGTCTTGCATAACAATATATACAAAAAAGAGTGATTACATAGTATTGTTTGGAAGTAACGATATATTACTAATTGTTTACGTCTTGTATAACAATATATATAGAAAAGAGTGATTACATAGTATTGTTTGGAAGTAACGATATATTAGTAATTGTTTACGTCTTGTATAACAATATATACAAAAAGTACTGTTTGATTAACGATATATTAGTAATTGTTTAGTATAACAATATATACAAAAAAAGAAGTGATTACATAGTACTGTTTTGGAGTAACGATAATTACTAATTGTTTACGTCTTGTATAACAATATATACAAAAAAGAGTGATTACATAGTATTGTTTGGAAGTAACGATATATTAGTAATTGTTTACGTCTTGTATAACAATATATACAAAAAGAGTGATTACATAGTATTGTTTGAAGTAACGATATATTACTAATTGTTTACGTCTTGTATAACAATATATACAAAAAAGAGTGATTACATAGTATTGTTTGAAGTAACGATATATTACTAATTGTTTACGTCTTGTATAACAATATATACAAAAGAGTGATTACATAGTATTGTTTGAAGTAACGATATATTAGTAATTGTTTACGTCTTGTATAACAATATATACAAAAAGAGTGATTACATAGTATTGTTTGGAAGTAACGATATATTACTAATTGTTTACGTCTTGTATAACAATATATACAAAAAGAGTGATTACATAGTATTGTTTGGAAGTAACGATATATTAGTGATTGTTTACGTCTTGTATAACAATATATACAAAAAAGAGTGATTACATAGTATTGTTTGGAGTAACGATATATTAGTAATTGTTTACGTCTTGTATAACAATATATACAAAAAAGAGTGATTACATAGTATTGTTTGGAAGTAACGATATATTAGTAATTGTTTACGTCTTGTATAACAATATATACAAAAAAGAGTGATTACATAGTATTGTTTGGAAGTAACGATATATTAGTAATTGTTTACGTCTTGTATAACAATATATATACAAAAAGAGTGATTACATAGTATTGTTTGGAAGTAACGATATATTACTAATTGTTTACGTCTTGTATAACAATATATACAAAAAAGAGTGATTACATAGTATTGTTTGGAAGTAACGATATATTACTAATTGTTTACGTCTTGTATAACAATATATACAAAAAAAGTGATTACATAGTTATTGTTTGAAGTAACGATATATTAGTAATTGTTTACGTCTTGTATAACAATATATACAAAAAGAGTGATTACATATTATTGTTTGGAAGTAACGATATATTAGTTAATTGTTTACGTCTTGTATAACAATATATACAAAAAAGAGTGATTACATAGTATTGTTTGGAGTAACGATATATTATTAATTGTTTACGTCTTGTATAACAATATATACAAAAGAGTGATTACATAGTATTGTTTGGAAGTAACGATATATTACTAATTGTTTACGTCTTGTATAACAATATATACAAAAGAGTGATTACATAGTATTGTTGTTTGAAGTAACGATATATTAGTAATTGTTTACGTCTTGTATAACAATATATACAAAAAGAGTGATTACATAGTATTGTTTGGAAGTAACGATATATTAGTAATTGTTTACGTCTTGTATAACAATATATACAAAAAGAGAGTGATTACATAGTACTGTTTGGAGTAACGATATATTAGTAATTGTTTACGTCTTGTATAACAATATATACAAAGAGAGTGATTACATAGTACTGTTTGGAAGTAACCATATGTTAGTGATTGTTTACGTCTTGTATAACAATATCTACAAAAAGAGTGATTACATAGTATTGTTTGGAAGTAACGATATATTATTAATTGTTTACGTCTTGTATAACAATATATACAAAAAAGAGTGATCACATAGTACTGTTTGGAAGTAACGATATATTATTAATTGTTTACGTATTGTATAACAATATATACAAAAAGAGTGATTACATATTATTGTTTGGAAGTAACGATATATTAGTAATTGTTTACGTCTTGTATAACAATATATACAAAAAAAAGAGTGATTACATAGTATTGTTTGGAAGTAACGATATATTACTAATTGTTTACGTCTTGTATAACAATATATACAAAAAAGAGTGATTACATAGTTCTGTTTGGAAGTAACGATATATTACTAATTGTTTACGTCTTGTATAACAATATATACAAAAAGAGTGATTACATAGTATTGTTTGAAGTAACGATATATTAATAATTGTTTACGTCTTGTATAACAATATATACAAAAAGAGTGATTACATAGTATTGTTTGAAGTAACGATATATTAGTAATTGTTTACGTCTTGTATAACAATATATACAAAAAAGAGTGATTACATAGTATTGTTTTGAAGTAACGATATATTAGTAATTGTTTACGTCTTGTATAACAATATATACAAAAAAAGTGATTACATAGTATTGTTTGGAAGTAACGATATATTACTAATTGTTTACGTCTTGTATAACAATATATACAAAAGAGTGATTACATAGTATTGTTTGAAAGTAACGATATATTACTAATTGTTTACGTCTTGTATAACAATATATACAAAAAAAGAGTGATTACATAGTACAAAAGAGTGTTTGGAAGTAACGATATATTAGTAATTGTTTACGTCTTGTATAACAATATATACAAAAAGAGTGATTACATAGTATTGTTTGGAAGTAACGATATATTAGTAATTGTTTACGTCTTGTATAACAATATATACAAAAGAGTGATTACATAGTATTGTTTGGAAGTAACGATATATTAGTAATTGTTTACGTCTTGTATAACAATATATACAAAAAAGAGTGATTACATAGTATTGTTTGGAAGTAACGATATATTATTAATTGTTTACGTCTTGTATAACAATATATACAAAAAAGAGTGATTACATAGTATTGTTTGAAGTAACGATATATTACTAATTGTTTACGTCTTGTATAACAATATATACAAAAGAGTGATTACATAGTATTGTTTGGAAGTAACGATATATTACTAATTGTTTACGTCTTGTATAACAATATATACAAAAGAGTGATTACATAGTATTGTTTGGAAGTAACGATATATTACTAATTGTTTACGTCTTGTATAACAATATATACAAAAAAGAGTGATTACATAGTACTGTTTGGAAGTAACGATATATTATTAATTGTTTACGTCTTGTATAACAATATATACAAAAAAGAGTGATTACATAGTACTGTTTGAAGTAACGATATATTAGTAATTGTTTACGTCTTGTATAACAATATATACAAAAAGAGTGATTACATAGTATTGTTTGAAGTAACGATATATTAGTAATTGTTTACGTCTTGTATAACAATATATACAAAAAAGAGTGATTACATAGTATTGTTTTGAAGTAACGATATATTAGTAATTGTTTACGTCTTGTATAACAATATATACAAAAAAGTGATTACATAGTATTGTTTTGGAAGTAACGATATATTAGTAATTGTTTACGTCTTGTATAACAATATATACAAAAAAGTGATTACATAGTGCTTGTTTGGAAGTAGTAACGATATATTACTAATTGTTTACGTCTTGTATAACAATATATACAAAAAAAGAGTGATTACATAGTATTGTTTGGAAGTAACGATATATTATTAATTGTTTACGTCTTGTATAACAATATATACAAAAAGAGTGATTACATAGTATTGTTTGGAAGATCCGATATATTAATAATTGTTTACGTCTTTTATAACAATATATACAAAAAAGAGTGATTACATAGTATTGTTTGGAAGTAACGATATATTAGTAATTGTTTACGTCTTGTATAACAATATATACAAAAAAGAGTGATTACATAGTATTGTTTGGAAGTAACGATATATTAATAATTGTTTACGTCTTGTATAACAATATATACAAAAGAGTGATTACATAGTATTGTTTGGAAGTAACGATATATTAGTAATTGTTTACGTCTTGTATAACAATATATACAAAAAAAGTGATTACATAGTATTGTTTGGAAGTAACGATATATTACTAATTGTTTACGTCTTGTATAACAATATATACAAAAAAAGAGTGATTACATAGTATTGTTTGAAGTAACGATATATTACTAATTGTATACGTCTTGTATAACAATATATACAAAAAGAGTGATTACATAGTATTGTTTGGAGGAGACGATATATTAGTAATTCTTCACGTGTTGCATAACAGTATATACAAAAGAGTGAATACATAGTACTGTTTGTAAGTAACGATATATTAATAATTGTTCACGTCTTGTATAACAATATATACAAAAGAGTGATTACATAGTACTGTTTGGAAGTAACGATATATTACTAATTGTTTACGTCTTGTATAACAATATATACAAAAAAGAGTGATTACATAGTACTGTTTGGAAGTAACGATATATTAGTAATTGTTTACGTCTTGTATAACAATATATACAAAAAAGTGATACATAGTGCTGTTTGAAAGTAACGATATTTAGTAATTGTTTGCGTTTTGTATAACAATATATACAAAAAAGAGTGATTACATAGTATTGTTTGAAAGTAACGATATATTACTAATTGTTTACGTCTTGCACAACAATATATACAAAAAGAGTGATTACATAGTGCTGTTTGGAAGTGACGATATATTTGTAATTGTTTACGTCTTGTATAACAATATATACAAAAAGAGTGATTACATAGTACTGTTTGGAAGTGACGATATATTACTAATTGTTTAAGTCTTGTATAACAATATATACAAAAAGAGTGATTACATATTATTGTTTGGAAGTAACGATATACTACTAATTGTTGCCGTCTTGTATAACAATATATACAATAAAAGTGATACATAGTACTGTTTCAAAGTAACGATATTTAGTAATTGTTTACGTTTTTGTATAACAATATACACAAAAGGAGTGATTACATAGTATTGTGTGAAAGTATCGATATATTACTAATTGTTTACGTCTTGCATAACAATATATACAAAAAAGAGTGATTACATAGTATTGTTGGAAGTAACGATATATTACTAATTGTTTACGTCTTGTATAATAATATATACAAAAAGAGTGATTACATAGTATTGTTTTGAAGTAACGAAATATTAGTTATTGTTTATGTCATCTATAATAATATATACAAAAAGAGTGATTACATAGTACTGTTTGGAAGTAACGATATATTAGTAATTGTTTACGTCTTGTATAACAATATATACAAAAAAGTGATACATAGTACTGTTTGAAAGTAACGATATTTAATAATTGTTTGCGTTTTGTATAACAATATACACAAAAAGAGTGATTATATAGTATTGTGTGAAAGTATCGATATATTACTAATTGTTTACGTCTTGCATAACAATATATACAAAAAGAGTGATTACATAGTGCTGTTTGGAAGTAACGATATATTAGTAATTGTTTACGTCTTGTATAACAATATATACAAAAAGAGTGATTACATAGTACTGTTTGGAAGTAACGATATATTACTAATTGTTTACGTCTTGTATAACAATATATACAAAAAGAGTGATTACATAGTATTGTTTTGAAGTAACGATATATTACTAATTGTTGCCGTCTTGTATAACAATATATACAAAAAAAGTGATACATAGTACTGTTTGTTCAAGTAACGATATATTAGTAATTGTTTACGTCTTGTATAACAATATATACAAAAAGAGTGATTACATAGTATTGTTTGAAAGTAACGATATATTACTAATTGTTTACGTCTTGTATAACAATATATACAAAAAGAGTGATTACATAGTATTGTTTTAAAGTAACGAAATATTAGTTATTGTTTATGTCATCTATAATAATATATACAAAAAGAGTGATCACATAGTACTGTTTGGAAGAAACGATATATTAGTAAATATTTACGTCTTGTATAACAATATATACAAAAAGAGTGATTACATATTATTGTTTGGAAGTAACGATATATTAGTTATTGTTTACGTCTTGTATAACAATATATACAAAAAGAGTGATTACATAGTATTGTTTGGAAGTAACGATATATTATTAATTTTTTACGTCTGGTATAACAATATATACAAAAAGAGTGATTACATATTATTGTTTGGAAGTAACGATATATTATTAATTTTTTACGTCTGGTATAACAATATATACAAAAAGAGTGATTACATATTATTGTTTGAAAGTAACGATATATTACTAATTGTTTACGTCTTGTGTAGCAATATATACAAAAAGAGTGATTACATAGTGCTGTTTGGAAGTTACGATATATTATTAATTGTTTACGTGTTGTATAACAATATATACAAAAAGAGTGATTACATATTATTGTTTGGAAGTAACGATATGTTAGTGATTGTTTACCTCTTGTGTAGCAATATATACAAAAAGAGTGATTACATAGTACTGTTTGGTAGTAACGATATATTATTAATTGTTTACGTCTTGTAAAACAATATATACAAAGAGAGTGATTACATAGTACTGTTTGGAAGTAACCATATGTTAGTGATTGTTTACGTCTTGTATAACAATATCTACAAAAAGAGTGATTACATAGTATTGTTTGGAAGTAACGATATATTATTAATTGTTTACGTCTTGTATAACAATATATACAAAAAGAGTGATTACATAGTACTGTTTGGAAGTAACGATATATTATTAATTGTTTACGTCTTGTATAACAATATATACAAAAAGAGTGATTACATAGTATTGTTTGAAGTAACGATATATTAGTAATTGTTTACGTCTTGTATAACAATATATATAAAAAGAGTGATTACATAGTATTGTTTGGAAGTAACGATATATTACTAATTGTTTACGTCTTGTATAACAATATATACAAAAAGAGTGATTACATAGTATTGTTTTGAAGTAACGAAATATTACTAATTGTTGCCGTCTTGTATAACAATATATACAAAAAAAGTGATACATAGTACTGTTTGGAAGAAACGATATATTAGTAATTATTTACGTCTTGTATAACAATATATACAAAAAGAGTGATTACATATTATTGTTTGGAAGTAACGATATATTAGTTATTGTTTACGTCTTGTATAACAATATATACAAAAAGAGTGATTACATAGTATTGTTTGGAAGTAACGATATATTATTAATTTTTTACGTCTGGTATAACAATATATACAAAAAGAGTGATTACATATTATTGTTTGGAAGTAACGATATATTATTAATTTTTTACGTCTGGTATAACAATATATACAAAAAAGAGTGATTACATAGTATTGTTTGAAAGTAACGATATATTAGTAATTGTTTACGTCTTGTATAACAATATATACAAAAAGAGTGATTACATATTATTGTTTGGAAGTAACGATATGTTAGTGATTGTTTACGTCTTGTATAACAATATCTACAAAAAGAGTGATTACATAGTATTGTTTGGAAGTAACGATATATTATTAATTGTTTACGTCTTGTATAACAATATATACAAAAAGAGAGTGATTACATAGTATTGTTTGGAAGTAACGATATATTAGTAATTGTTTACGTCTTGTATAACAATATATACAAAAAAGAGTGATTACATAGTATTGTTTGGAAGTAACGATATATTATTAATTGTTTACGTCTTGTATAACAATATATACAAAAAAAGAGTGATTACATAGTACTGTTTGAAGTAACGATATATTATTAATTGTTTACGTCTTGTATAACAATATATACAAAAGAGTGATTACATAGTATTGTTTGGAAGTAAAGATATGTTAGTAATTGTTTACGTCTTGTATAACAATATATACAAAAAGAGTGATTACATAGTATTGTTTGGAAGTAACGATATATTACTAATTGTTTACGTCTTGTATAACAATATATACAAAAAGAGTGATTACATAGTTCTGTTTGGAAGTAACGATATATTACTAATTGTTCACGTCTTGTATAACAATATATACAAAAAGAGTGATTACATAGTACTGTTTGGAAGTAACGATATATTAATAATTGTTCACGTCTTGCATAACAATATATACAAAAAGAGTGATTACATTGTATTGTTTGGAAGTAACGATATATTAGTAATTGTTTACGTCTTGTATAACAATATATACAAAAAGAGTGATTACATAGTATTGTTTTGAAGTAACGATATTTAGTAATTGTTTATGTCATGTATAACAATATATACAAAAAAGTGATTACATAGTGCTGTTTGGAAGTAACGATATATTACTAATTGTTTACGTCTTGTATAACAATATACACAAAAAGAGTGATTATATAGTATTGTGTGAAAGTATCGATATATTACTAATTGTTTACGTCTTGTATAACAATATATACAAAAAGAGTGATTACATAGTATTGTTTTAAAGTAACGAAATATTAGTTATTGTTTATGTCTTGTATAACAATATATACAAAAAGAGTGATTACATAGTATTGTTTGGAAGTAACGATATATTATTAATTTTTTACGTCTGGTATAACAATATATACAAAAAGAGTGATTACATATTATTGTTTGGAAGTAACGATATGTTAGTGATTGTTTACCTCTTGTGTAGCAATATATACAAAAAGAGTGATTACATAGTACTGTTTGGTAGTAACGATATATTATTAATTGTTTACGTCTTGTAAAACAATATATACAAAGAGAGTGATTACATAGTACTGTTTGGAAGTAACCATATGTTAGTGATTGTTTACGTCTTGTATAACAATATATACAAAAAGAGTGATTACATAGTATTGTTTGGAAGTAACGATATATTATTAATTGTTTACGTCTTGTATAACAATATATACAAAAAGAGTGATTACATAGTACTGTTTGGAAGTAAAGATATGTTAGTAATTGTTTACGTCTTGTATAACAATATATACAAAAAGAGTGATTACATAGTATTGTTTGTAAGTAACGATATATTACTAATTATTTACGTCTTGTATAACAATATATACAAAAAGAGTGAATACATAGTTCTGTTTGGAAGTAACGATATATTACTAATTGTTCACGTCTTGTATAACAATATATACAAAAAGAGTGATTACATAGTACTGTTTGAAAGTAACGATATATTACTAATTGTTCACGTCTTGTATAACAATATATACAAAAAGAGTGATTACATAGTATTGTTTGGAAGTAACGATATATTAATAATTGTTCACGTCTTGCATAACAATATATACAAAAAGAGTGATTACATTGTATTGTTTGGAAGTAACGATATATTAGTAATTGTTTACGTCTTGTATAACAATATATACAAAAAGAGTGATTACATAGTATTGTTTTGAAGTAACGATATTTAGTAATTGCTTATGTCATGTATAACAATATATACAAAAAAGTGATTACATAGTATTGTTTGGAAGTAACGATATATTACTAATTGTTTACGTCTTGTATAACAATATATACAAAAAAGAGTGATTACATAGTATTGTTTGGAAGTAACGATATATTACTAATTGTTTACGTCTTGTATAACAATATATACAAAAAAGTGATTACATAGTACTGTTTGAAAGTAACGATATTTAGTAATTGTTTACGTCTTGTATAACAATATATACAAAAAAGAGTGATTACATAGTATTGTTTGAAGTAACGATATATTACTAATTGTTTACGTCTTGTATAACAATATATACAAAAGAGTGATTACATAGTATTGTTTGAAAGTAACGATATATTAGTAATTGTTTACGTCTTGTATAACAATATATACAAAAAGAGTGATTACATAGTACTGTTTGAAAGTAACGATATATTAGTAATTGTTTACGTCTTGTATAACAATATATACAAAAAGAGTGATTACATAGTATTGTTTGGAAGTAACGATATATTAGTAATTGTTTACGTCTTGTATAACAATATATACAAAAAAAGAGTGATTACATAGTATTGTTTGAAGTAACGATATATTATTAATTGTTTACGTCTTGTATAACAATATATACAAAAAAGAGTGATTACATATTATTGTTTGGAAGTAACGATATATTACTAATTGTTTACGTCTTGTATAACAATATATACAAAAAAGAGTGATTACATAGTATTGTTTGAAAGTAACGATATATTACTAATTGTTTACGTCTTGTATAACAATATATACAAAAAGAGTGATTACATAGTATTGTTTGGAAGTAACGATATATTAGTAATTGTTTACGTCTTGTATAACAATATATACAAAAAAGAGTGATTACATAGTATTGTTTGAAGTAACGATATATTAATTAATTGTTTACGTCTTGTATAACAATATATACAAAAAAGAGTGATTACATAGTATTGTTTGAAGTAACGATATATTAGTAATTGTTTACGTCTTGTATAACAATATATACAAAAAAGAGTGATTACATAGTACTGTTTGAAGTAACGATATATTAGTAATTGTTTACGTCTTGTATAACAATATATACAAAAAGAGTGATTACATAGTATTGTTTGGAAGTAACGATATATTAGTAATTGTTTACGTCTTGTATAACAATATATACAAAAAAAGAGTGATTACATAGTATTGTTTGGAAGTAACGATATATTAGTAATTGTTTACGTCTTGTATAACAATATATACAAAAAAGAGTGATTACATAGTATTGTTTGGAAGTAACGATATATTACTAATTGTTTACGTCTTGTATAACAATATATACAAAAAAATTGATTACATAGTATTGTTTGGAAGTAACGATATATTACTAATTGTTTACGTCTTGTATAACAATATATACAAAAAAGAGTGATTACATAGTATTGTTTGAAGTAACGATATATTAATAATTGTTTACGTCTTGTATAACAATATATACAAAAAAGAGTGATTACATAGTATTGTTTGGAAGTAACGATATATTACTAATTGTTTACGTCTTGTATAACAATATATACAAAAAAGAGTGATTACATAGTATTGTTTGGAAGTAACGATATATTATTAATTGTTTACGTCTTGTATAACAATATATACAAAAGAGTGATTACATATTATTGTTTGGAAGTAACGATATATTATTAATTTTTTACGTCTTGTGTAAGCAATATATACAAAAAGTATTGTTTGAAGTAACGATATATTAGTAATTGTTTACGTCTTGTATAACAATATATACAAAAAAAGAGTGATTACATAGTATTGTTTGGAGTAACGATATATTAGTAATTGTTTACGTCTTGTATAACAATATATACAAAAAGAGTGATTACATAGTATTGTTTGGAAGTAACGATATATTATTAATTGTTTACGTCTTGTATAACAATATATACAAAAAAGAGTGATTACATAGTATTGTTTGGAAGTAACGATATATTAGTAATTGTTTACGTCTTGTATAACAATATATACAAAAAAGAGTGATTACATAGTATTGTTTGGAAGTAACGATATATTATTAATTGTTTACGTCTTGTATAACAATATATACAAAAAAAGAGTGATTACATAGTATTGTTTGAAGTAACGATATATTAGTAATTGTTTACGTCTTGTATAACAATATATACAAAAAAGTGATTACATAGTATTGTTTGGAAGTAACGATATATTACTAATTGTTTACGTCTTGTATAACAATATATACAAAAAGAGTGATTACATAGTATTGTTTGGAAGTAACGATATATTACTAATTGTTTACGTCTTGTATAACAATATATACAAAAAGAGTGATTACATAGTATTGTTTGGAAGTAACGATATATTAGTAATTGTTTACGTCTTGTATAACAATATATACAAAAAAGAGTGATTACATAGTATTGTTTGGAAGTAACGATATATTAGTAATTGTTTACGTCTTGTATAACAATATATACAAAAAAGAGTGATTACATAGTATTGTTTGAAGTAACGATATATTACTAATTGTTTACGTCTTGTATAACAATATATACAAAAAGAGTGATTACATAGTATTGTTTGGAAGTAACGATATATTACTAATTGTTTACGTCTTGTATAACAATATATACAAAAAAGAGTGATTACATAGTATTGTTTGAAGTAACGATATATTACTAATTGTTTACGTCTTGTATAACAATATATACAAAAAAAGTGATTACATAGTATTGTTTGGAAGTAACGATATATTAGTAATTGTTTACGTCTTGTATAACAATATATACAAAAAGAGTGATTACATAGTATTGTTTGAAAGTAACGATATATTACTAATTGTTTACGTCTTGTATAACAATATATACAAAAAAGAGTGATTACATAGTATTGTTTTAAAGTAACGATATATTAGTTATTGTTTACGTCTCTGTATAACAATATATACAAAAAAGAGTGATTACATAGTATTGTTTGGAAGTAACGATATATTATTAATTGTTTACGTCTTGTATAACAATATATACAAAAAAGAGTGATTACATAGTATTGTTTGAAGTAACGATATATTAGTAATTGTTTACGTCTTGTATAACAATATATACAAAAAAGAGTGATTACATAGTATTGTTTGGAAGTAACGATATATTATTAATTGTTTACGTCTTGTATAACAATATATACAAAAAGAGTGATTACATAGTATTGTTTGAAAGTAACGATATATTACTAATTGTTTACGTCTTGTATAACAATATATACAAAAAAGAGTGATTACATAGTATTGTTTGAAGTAACGATATATTAGTAATTGTTTACGTCTTGTATAACAATATATACAAAAAGAGTGATTACATAGTATTGTTTGGAAGTAACGATATATTAGTAATTGTTTACGTCTTGTATAACAATATATACAAAAAAGAGTGATTACATAGTATTGTTTGAAGTAACGATATATTAGTAATTGTTTACGTCTTGTATAACAATATATACAAAAAGAGTGATTACATAGTACTGTTTGGAAGTAACGATATATTAGTAATTGTTTACGTCTTGTATAACAATATATACAAAAAAGAGTGATTACATAGTATTGTTTGGAAGTAACGATATATTACTAATTGTTTACGTCTTGTATAACAATATATACAAAAAAGAGTGATTACATAGTATTGTTTGAAGTAACGATATATTAGTAATTGTTTACGTCTTGTATAACAATATATACAAAAAAGAGTGATTACATAGTATTGTTTGGAAGTAACGATATATTAATAATTGTTTACGTCTTGTATAACAATATATACAAAAAGAGTGATTACATAGTATTGTTTGAAGTAACGATATATTACTAATTGTTTACGTCTTGTATAACAATATATACAAAAAGAGTGATTACATAGTACTGTTTGAAGTAACGATATATTACTAATTGTTTACGTCTTGTATAACAATATATACAAAAAAGAGTGATTACATAGTATTGTTTGAAGTAACGATATATTAGTAATTGTTTACGTCTTGTATAACAATATATACAAAAAGAGTGATTACATAGTATTGTTTGAAGTAACGATATATTAGTAATTGTTTACGTCTTGTATAACAATATATACAAAAAAGAGTGATTACATAGTATTGTTTGGAAGTAACGATATATTACTAATTGTTTACGTCTTGTATAACAATATATACAAAAAAGAGTGATTACATAGTATTGTTTGAAGTAACGATATATTACTAATTGTTTACGTCTTGTATAACAATATATACAAAAAGAGTGATTACATAGTATTGTTTGAAGTAACGATATATTAATAATTGTTTACGTCTTGTATAACAATATATACAAAAAAGAGTGATTACATAGTATTGTTTGGAAGTAACGATATATTACTAATTGTTTACGTCTTGTATAACAATATATACAAAAAGAGTGATTACATAGTACTGTTTGGAAGTAACGATATATTACTAATTGTTTACGTCTTGTATAACAATATATACAAAAAAGAGTGATTACATAGTATTGTTTGGAAGTAACGATATATTAGTAATTGTTTACGTCTTGTATAACAATATATACAAAAAAGAGTGATTACATAGTATTGTTTGAAGTAACGATATATTAGTAATTGTTTACGTCTTGTATAACAATATATACAAAAAAGAGTGATTACATAGTATTGTTTGAAAGTAACGATATATTACTAATTGTTTACGTCTTGTATAACAATATATACAAAAAAGAGTGATTACATAGTATTGTTTGAAGTAACGATATATTAGTAATTGTTTACGTCTTGTATAACAATATATACAAAAAAGAGTGATTACATAGTATTGTTTGGAAGTAACGATATATTACTAATTGTTTACGTCTTGTATAACAATATATACAAAAAGAGTGATTACATAGTACTGTTTGAAAGTAACGATATATTACTAATTGTTTACGTCTTGTATAACAATATATACAAAAAGAGTGATTACATAGTATTGTTTGGAAGTAACGATATATTACTAATTGTTTACGTCTTGTATAACAATATATACAAAAAGAGTGATTACATAGTATTGTTTGGAGGAGACGATATATTAGTAATTGTTTACGTCTTGTATAACAATATATACAAAAAAGAGTGATTACATAGTATTGTTTGGAAGTAACGATATTTAGTAATTGTTTACGTCTTGTATAACAATATATACAAAAAAGAGTGATTACATAGTGCTGTTTGAAAGTAACGATATATTACTAATTGTTTACGTCTTGTATAACAATATATACAAAAAAGAGTGATTACATAGTATTGTTTGAAGTAACGATATATTAGTAATTGTTTACGTCTTGTATAACAATATATACAAAAATTACATATTATTGAGTGATTACATAGTATTGTTTGGAAGTAACGATATATTAGTAATTTTTACGTCTTGTATAACAATATATACAAAAAGAGTGAATACATATTATTGTTTGGAACTAACGATATATTAATTATTGTTTACGTCTTGTATAACAATATATACAAAAAAGAGTGATTACATAGTATTGTTTGAAAGTAACGATATATTACTAATTATTTTACGTCTTGTATAACAATATATACAAAAAAGAGTGATTACATAGTATTGTTTGGAAGTAACGATATATTAGTAATTGTTTACGTCTTGTATAACAATATATACAAAAAGAGTGATTACATAGTATTGTTTGAAAGTAACGATATATTAGTAATTGTTTACGTCTTGTATAACAATATATCACAAAAAAGAGTGATTACATAGTATTGTTTGAAAGTAACGATATATTACTAATTGTTTACGTCTTGTATAACAATATATACAAAAAAGAGTGATTACATAGTATTGTTTGGAAGTAACGATATATTAGTAATTGTTTACGTCTTGTATAACAATATATACAAAAGAGTGATTACATAGTATTGTTTGGAAGTAACGATATATTACTAATTGTTTACGTCTTGTATAACAATATATACAAAAAAGAGTGATTACATAGTATTGTTTGGAAGTAACGATATATTACTAATTGTTTACGTCTTGTATAACAATATATACAAAAAATTACATAGTAGTGATTACATAGTATTGTTTTTGGAAGTAACGATATATTAGTAATTGTTTACGTCTTGTATAACAATATATACAAAAAAGAGTGATTACATAGTATTGTTTGAAGTAACGATATATTACTAATTGTTTACGTCTTGTATAACAATATATACAAAAAGAGTGATTACATAGTATTGTTTGAAGTAACGATATATTACTAATTGTTTACGTCTTGTATAACAATATATACAAAAAAGAGTGATTACATAGTACTGTTTGAAAGTAACGATATATTACTAATTGTTTACGTCTTGTATAACAATATATACAAAAAGAGTGATTACATAGTACTGTTTGAAAGTAACGATATATTAGTAATTGTTTACGTCTTGTATAACAATATATACAAAAGAGTGATTACATAGTATTGTTTGGAAGTAACGATATATTATTAATTGTTTACGTCTTGTATAACAATATATACAAAAAGAGTGATTACATAGTATTGTTTTGAAGTAACGAAATATTAGTTATTGTTTATGTCATCTATAATAATATATACAAAAAGAGTGATCACATATTATTGTTTGGAAGTAACGATATATTAGTTATTGTTTACGTCTTGTATAACAATATATACAAAAAGAGTGATTACATAGTATTGTTGGAAGTAACGATATATTACTAATTGTTTACGTCTTGTATAATAATATATACAAAAAGAGTGATTACATAGTATTGTTTGAAGTAACGATATATTAGTAATTGTTTACGTCTTGTATAACAATATATACAAAAAAGAGTGATTACATAGTACTTGTTTGTAAGTAACGATATATTAATAATTGTTTACGTCTTGTATAACAATATATACAAAAAAGAGTGATTACATAGTACTGTTTGAAGTAACGATATATTACTAATTGTTTACGTCTTGTATAACAATATATACAAAAAGAGTGATTACATAGTACTGTTTGGAAGTAACGATATATTAGTAATTGTTTACGTCTTGTATAACAATATATACAAAAAAAGTGATACATAGTACTGTTTGAAAGTAACGATATTTAGTAATTGTTTGCGTTTTGTATAACAATATACACAAAAGAGTGATTATATAGTATTGTGTGAAAGTATCGATATATTACTAATTGTTTACGTCTTGTATAACAATATATACAAAAAGAGTGATTACATAGTATTGTTTGGAAGTAACGATATATTAGTAATTGTTTACGTCTTGTATAAGAATATATACAAAAAAGAGTGATTACATAGTATTGTTTGAAGTAACGATATATTACTAATTGTTTACGTCTTGTATAACAATATATACAAAAAAGAGTGATTACATATTATTGTTTGAAGTAACGATATATTACTAATTGTTTACGTCTTGTATAACAATATATACAAAAAAGTGATTACATAGTATTGTTTGAAAGTAACGATATATTAGTAATTGTTTACGTCTTGTATAACAATATACACAAAAAAGAGTGATTACATAGTATTGTTTGAAAGTAACGATATATTACTAATTGTTTACGTCTTGTATAACAATATATACAAAAAGAGTGATTACATAGTATTGTTTGAAGTAACGATATATTACTAATTGTTTACGTCTTGTATAATAATATATACAAAAAGAGTGATTACATAGTATTGTTTTGAAGTAACGAAATATTAGTTATTGTTTATGTCATCTATAATAATATATACAAAAAGAGTGATTACATAGTACTGTTTGGAAGTAACGATATATTAGTAATTGTTTACGTCTTGTATAACAATATATACAAAAAGTGATACATAGTACTGTTTGAAAGTAACGATATTTAATAATTGTTTGCGTTTTGTATAACAATATACACAAAAAAGAGTGATTACATAGTATTGTTTGAAAGTAACGATATATTACTAATTGTTTACGTCTTGTATAACAATATATACAAAAAAGAGTGATTACATAGTACTGTTTGAAGTAACGATATATTAGTAATTGTTTACGTCTTGTATAACAATATATACAAAAAAGAGTGATTACATAGTACTGTTTGGAAGTAACGATATATTACTAATTGTTTACGTCTTGTATAACAATATATACAAAAAGAGTGATTACATAGTATTGTTTTGAAGTAACGAAATATTACTAATTGTTGCCGTCTTGTATAACAATAGATACAAAAAAAGTGATACATAGTATTGTTTGAAGTAACGATATATTAGTAATTGTTTACGTCTTGTATAACAATATATACAAAAAAGAGTGATTACATAGTATTGTTTGAAAGTAACGATATATTACTAATTGTTTACGTCTTGTATAACAATATATACAAAAAAGAGTGATTACATAGTATTGTTTGAAGTAACGATATATTAGTTATTGTTTACGTCTTGTATAACAATATATACAAAAAAGAGTGATTACATATTATTGTTTGGAAGTAACGATATATTAGTAATTGTTTACGTCTTGTATAACAATATATACAAAAAAGTGATTACATAGTATTGTTTGAAAGTAACGATATATTAATAATTGTTTACGTCTTGTATAACAATATATACAAAAAGAGTGATTACATAGTATTGTTTGAAGTAACGATATATTACTAATTGTTTACGTCTTGTATAACAATATATACAAAAAAGAGTGATTACATAGTACTGTTTGGAAGTAACGATATATTATTAATTGTTTACGTCTTGTATAACAATATATACAAAAAAGAGTGATTACATAGTATTGTTTTGAAGTAACGATATATTAGTAATTGTTTACGTCTTGTATAACAATATATACAAAAAAAGAGTGATTACATAGTATTGTTTGGAAGTAACGATATATTAGTAATTGTTTACGTCTTGTATAACAATATATACAAAAAGAGTGATTACATAGTATTGTTTGGAAGTAACGATATATTACTAATTGTTTACGTCTTGTATAACAATATATACAAAAAAAGTGATTACATAGTATTGTTTGGAAGTAACGATATATTACTAATTGTTTACGTCTTGTATAACAATATATACAAAAAAGAGTGATACATAGTATTGTTTGGAAGTAACGATATATTACTAATTGTTGACGTCTTGTATAACAATATATACAAAAAGAGTGATTATATAGTATTGTTTGAAGTAACGATATATTAGTAATTGTTTACGTCTTGTATAACAATATATACAAAAAGAGTGATTACATAGTATTGTTTGGAAGTAACGATATATTACTAATTGTTCACGTCTTGTATAACAATATATACAAAAAAGAGTGATTACATAGTACTGTTTGGAAGTAACGATATATTACTAATTGTTTACGTCTTGTATAACAATATATACAAAAAGAGTGATTACATAGTACTGTTTGAAAGTAACGATATATTACTAATTGTTTACGTCTTGTATAACAATATATACAAAAAAGAGTGATTACATAGTATTGTTTGGAAGTAACGATATATTACTAATTGTTTACGTCTTGTATAACAATATATACAAAAAAGAGTGATTACATAGTATTGTTTGAAGTAACGATATATTAGTAATTGTTTACGTCTTGTATAACAATATATACAAAAAAGAGTGATTACATAGTATTGTTTGGAAGTAACGATATATTACTAATTGTTTACGTCTTGTATAACAATATATACAAAAAAGAGTGATTACATAGTATTGTTTGGAAGTAACGATATATTACTAATTGTTTACGTCTTGTATAACAATATATACAAAAAAGAGTGATTACATAGTATTGTTTGGGAGTAACGATATATTACTAATTGTTTACGTCTTGTATAACAATATATACAAAAAAGAGTGATTACATAGTATTGTTTGGAAGTAACGATATATTACTAATTGTTGACGTCTTGTATAACAATATATACAAAAAAGAGTGATTACATAGTATTGTTTGGAAGTAACGATATATTACTAATTGTTTACGTCTTGTATAACAATATATACAAAAAAGAGTGATTATAAGGTATTGTTTGAAGGAACGATATATTACTAATTGTTGCCGTCTTGTATAACAATATATACAAAAAAGAGTGATCACATAGTAGTTTGCAAGTAACGATATATTACTGATTGTTGACGTCTTGTATAACAATGATACAAAAAAAGAGTGATTACTGTTTGAAGTAACGATATATTACTGATTGTTGACGTCTTGTATAACAATGTATACAAAAAGAGTGATACATTGTACTGTTTGGAAGTAACGATATATTACTGATTGTTGACGTCTTGTATAACAATATATACAAAAAGAGTGATTACATAGTATTGTTTGGAAGTAACGATATATTACTAATTATTTACATCTTGTATAACAATATATACAAAAAGAGTGATTACATAGTATTGTTTGGAAGTAACGATATATTACTAATTGTTTACGTCTTGTATAACAATATATACAAAAAGAGTGATTACATAGTATTGTTTGGAAGTAACGATATATTACTAATTGTTTACGTCTTGTATAACAATATATACAAAAAGAGTGATTACATAGTATTGTTTGGAAGTAACGATAGGTTACAGTTATGTAGTGTTCAAACTAACGTTTTGTCTTGCAGGCCGTGATTGGCTCTTAATTATCATACTATAAAACCTTTAAAAGTATGTGATTATTGTAATAGCTGAACATGAAATTTGATAGATAAACTAATTATTGTAGAAAGAAATTATTCAAATAAAATAATTATAAGATCAAAAATTAGTAACTTTAATGAAACGAAAAATGATTAAATGCAACTCTTTTAAACTCAGAAAAACATCGGACCATCTGTAACCTGGATTATACCTCGTGAATTTTTTATTTTATTTATTAACTAACTGAACAGAAAAATATCCAAATACATGTTTCAGGTATGATGTGTGTGACGTGTTTTCAGCTTTGCCAACATTATAAAGAATTAATTAAAGTGAGTTGTAGGTGGTCAGTAGAAGAAAACGAAGTTATAAGAAACAGAATTCGTCAGTCGATTTAGCAGTTATCAATCATTATAGAACATAAATATAGTAAACCCTCTACCACTTTTTGATGCATTCTAGATTTATTCTTCTGATTTGCTTTCGCTGATTACTGGTGAGGGTTAAATTATCCGTAAGAAATGTGACCTGGTAACATGAAGTGGTAAAAGGAACTATAGGTTCGGGGTTTCGAATCTCTTTTTTGTTCTTTTAAACATTTTGTTTGGCTGAATACTTTAGAATAATAAATTAATGTCACCAATGTCATCGTAAGTCTTCAATGTGCGAAAAATTGATATAGTATCAAGCATGACGTCAATATGGCAAAATAAAATAATATAACAAAATAGGATGAAACTGTCTTCAAATTATAATAACTTTGTTAACGAACGCAAAAAAAAAGCTACACAAAGTCTGTGCTCTGCTAACCACGGATATCGAAACCCGGTTTCTAATGCTGGGGGGGTGAGAAAACGTTTCGTGGAACAGATTTCATTTTGTTTGATGTTTTGAATTTTGCCCAAAAGCTACAGGTGGGTTATCTGCGCTAGTCATCTTTAATTTAGCAGTATAAGACTAGGGTAGACAGCTAGTCATTACCATCCACAGCTAACTAGAGGGTAAACAGCTAGTCATCACCACCCACAGCTAACTCTTAGGCTAATCTTTACTAACGAATAGTGTGATTTACCGCGACTTTATAACGCACCCACGAATGAAAGGCGAGCATATTTGGCGTGACAGTGATTCAAACCCACGACTCGCAGATTACGAATCGAACGCCCTAATCACCTGGCCATGACAGCTTAAAGTTTGTAATGAGGAGTGTGTGTTTTTTTAAAGTGAAACTTGTACTCGCTGGATCTCTGTATTGTTTTCTTACAACTCACATACAGTGGTGTGTAAAGTTATAAAATAATCCTACGCTGTCTAAGTTCTACATTTTGAGGAGAAAATTACTTATGCATGTTTTTGGGTATAAGATGAAAGCCCAAATCAGAAGACTGGAATGCTCTATAATTTAGTCCTAAGTTTGAATAGAGATATGAAAAGTAAAACAGACACATAACAACTAATAAAATAATAATCAGATTATTAAATTGTTCGGTAATGTTGGAAGAAATAGGTAATCACTATAAAGACAGAACACAAGATTAAATAAAATAAATAAAAACCAGTGAAGTTGTACTCGAATACAAGTAAGAAAATATGGACGTCAGAATGATCGTGTGCATTGGATAATATCGTCCAGCCACAAACAACAGTGAAGGTACAGAATTTTAATATACCAGGAGAATAAACACTTTGGTTTGCTGTAGAAAGTGTGATAAACAACATTAATGCGACGCTTTAAATTAGATATACAAACACATTCATAATTGCACACGAAACGTGATAATAACACATCATTTAGGCATGTTTTAATTACATTCAATTCAAATGTTTAATTTTATTAACTTGATATCGCTAGTAAAACCATGAAAACATTGTATCAGTATTTTAACGCCATCTACCGTTACATATTATCATTATGTTAGTAGCATAAAGGTAGCCTTAAAGAAACAAACAATTATTAAAAACAGATAACAAATGACCGCAGTGGTTTAAAATCAATGGAACTTCAACATTTTATTATGTTCTTAACTTGTGATGAGATTACGTAAAATTGGCGATAGCATTTTAAAAAAGGTTAAAGTTAAACCTAAACCGAAAATATTAAACATTACAACTAAGTTTTAAAAAACATGATAATTAGGTTCATTTCAAGTAGATTATCTGTAAATATGTAACACTTTTGAAATAAAAATCACTTAGCTATTAACATAAGTTTAGTTTATTGTTTAGGCGTAAAATTAGGCAAGGGGCTATCTGTGCTAAGCCTAAAATTGATATCAAAATGTGTTTTTGATTGTTTTAAGTCCTCGATGTTATGTAAATGTTAGCAGCAAATTTTAACAATGTAAAAATACTTATAGGTTTTCCTTCACAAATGCTTATAACAGAAAAACCTGTAGGTAAATGTAGAAAATGTCTATTTAGCATATCCATAATCTACAAACCTAACTTTTGTTTAAACTGTAGTTGTTATGCAGGAAATTATTTACAGTATTTTCACACACGTACACATACGTTTTAATAACTGACTTTACACAAGCCAGCTATTCAGATTTTGAATGTAATATTCATTCCTCATCACGCAGGGATTTGTTACAAATTATTTAAATCCAACTATTATTTGTTTACCATAACGCGACCCGGCATGGCCAGGTGGTTAGGGCGCTCGATCCATAATCTGAGGGTCGAAGATTCGAACTCCTATCGCACCAAACATGCTCGCCTTTCAGCCGTGGGGCTTTATAATGTTTCAGCCAATCCCACTATTCGTTGGTAGAAGAGTAGCCCAACAGATGGCGATGGGTGGAGATGACTAGTTACCTTCCCTCTAGTCTTATACTGCTAAATTAGGGATGGCTAGCGCAGACAGCCCTTGTGTAGCTTTGCGCGAAGTTTATAAACAAACAAACCCCGAAGAAGAAAGGTCCACTTTTCAGTAGCACTAGGAATAAGGGGTTTTTAGTTAATTTTATTCATTTATATGAAGACTTCTTGAACCTAAGTGTTATTCTAACATCATGAACAATTAATCCCAAAAACTATTGTTCACAATAATAAACTAAATAATCCCAATAATTATTATTTGATCATCCATAATTCTGTATTTTGATCTTCCTACTTTCAGGTTAGTTCTTTACGATGCCATATGTAGACCTCACCTGTAATGAATGTTACAAAAGTTGGTAACGTAAGGGTTAACAGGAATCTTTAGTCCAGACGAGAAGAAGGAATAAATGTGTTGGTGACGTAAGGGTTAACAGGAATCTTTAGTGCAGACGAGAAGAAGGAATAAATGTGTTGGTAACGTAAGAGTTAACAGGAATCTTTAGTGCAGACGAGAAGAAGGAATAAATGTGTTGGTAACGTAAGAGTTAACAGGAATCTTTAGTGCAGACGAGAAGAAGGAATAAATGTGTTGGTGACGTAAGGGTTAACAGGAATCTTTAGTCCAGACGAGAAGAAGGAATAAATGTGTTGGTAACGTAAGGGTTAACAGGAATCTTTAGTCCAGACGAGAAGAAGGAATAAATGTGTTGGTGACGTAAGGGTTAACAGGAATCTTTAGTCCAGACGAGAAGAAGGAATAAATGTGTTGGTAACGTAAGGGTTAACAGGAATCTTTAGTCCAGACGAGAAGAAGGAATAAATGTGTTGGTGACGTAAGGGTTAACAGGAATCTTTAGTGCAGACGAGAAGAAGGAATAAATGTGTTGGTGACGTAAGGGTTAACAGGAATCTTTAGTGCAGACGAGAAGAAGGAATAAATGTGTTGGTAACGTAAGAGTTAACAGGAATCTTTAGTGCAGACGAGAAGAAGGAATAAATGTGTTGGTAACGTAAGAGTTAACAGGAATCTTTAGTGCAGACGAGAAGAAGGAATAAATGTGTTGGTGACGTAAGGGTTAACAGGAATCTTTAGTCCAGACGAGAAGAAGGAATAAATGTGTTGGTAACGTAAGGGTTAACAGGAATCTTTAGTCCAGACGAGAAGAAGGAATAAATGTGTTGGTGACGTAAGGGTTAACAGGAATCTTTAGTCCAGACGAGAAGAAGGAATAAATGTGTTGGTAACGTAAGGGTTAACAGGAATCTTTAGTCCAGACGAGAAAAAGGAATAAATATGAAGTCTAAGTTAATTGACCACAGTTTTATTCGTCTTCATGTTATTTATTCTTGGGTATCCCAAGATGTATAGATGAAACAAAACAGAAGTAAATAAATAAACTAGCGGGTTTATCAAAGTTCAGATAAGTTACCTCCTTCAAAATGTTTTAAGATTTTGAGTTTTCTCTATCGTTTCTTATCAGGGAATGTGTTAAACAATAATAAATTATGATAATATACATAGAGAAGAAACGGTCACTGTGTATCGATACTTGTTAGTTAGTTTGTTTGTTTTTTGAATTTCGCGCAAAGCTACTCGAAGGCTATCTGCGCTAGCCATCCATAATTAACAGTGTAAGACTAGAGGGAAGGCAGCTAGTCGTCACCATTCACCGTTAACTCTTGGTATACTCTTTACCAACGAATAGTGGGATTGACGGTAACATTATAACGCTCCCACGGGTGAAAGGGCGAGCATGTTCGGTGCGACGAGGATTCGAACCTGCGACCCTCAAATTACGAGTCGAACGCCTTAACACACCTGGCCGTGCCGGGCCGAAACTTGTTAGCGTCGAGAGCCTGTCAACTTTCCGCTGAGCCATAGACGAAAAGTTACAAAAACAAAGTTGCTGCAGTAACTGGAGTAACAAACATTTCCCGTCGAGGTAAGCTCAGCTCCTCATGAGTCATTTGTGTTTAGACGTTCCTAATTTTGAACTGATAAACTACAGGGAAATAGCACCCACTACATTTCTTGCTATTGTTTGACAGAACGTCGATACAGAGTACCAGAGCGTCTTATTACAGAGCACGTTTGTCCAACAACGGGGTAAGAACCACGAATCCTTGTATTTATAGTTCAGGCAAGCTCGAGCCAAAATGGTTTTCCCTATATTTGTTAAATCAATGTAGAACAAAACAATATACAACAATGTTATGGACTAAACAATATAAAAATACTTAGGATAAAGACAATGTACAACAATACTGAGAACAAAAACAACATACAAGAATACTTGTATACAATACAATTTTGAATACAAAAATAATACACAACAACACTTAAGACAGATGTAATTTTTCGCAAAGACAGTGTGACTGAAGCTTACGTTGAAGAAAAAAAAATCTCATAAAGAGAACTTACTTTAGACGATTTATACAGAGGCATTTTGCAGGGTAAACCTTTATGGGTTTATGCTCTTATAGAATTTCGCAATTTAAAATGAGTAACAACACTTTGAATGCCATTTAATAATACTTTGCAAAACTACATGCATAAAGATGAAGCAAGATATCTAAAACCTATGAAGGACAACTTACCTCAATTGTTCTAGATGTTTAAAAACTTAGAACGACAAGTTACCTCAATCATTCTAGTTGTTTAAAAACTTAGAACGACAACTTACCTCAATTCTTCTAAATGTTTAAAAACTTAGAACGACAACTTACCTCAATTCTTCTAAATGTTTAAAAACTAAAGAATGACAACTTACCTCAATTCTTCTAAATGTTTAAAAACTTAGAACGACAACTTACCTCAATTCTTCTAAATGTTTAAACACTTAGAACGACAACTTACCTCAATTGTTCTAGATGTTTAAAAACTTAGAACGACAAGTTACCTCAATTGTTCTAGATGTTTAAAAACTTAGAACGACAACTTACCTCAATTCTTCTTCTCGAGATTTCATTTCTTTTAATTCTTCTTGTATTTTTGTTTCTGTTGAAGAGATTGACTTCCTCTGTACAGCAGGTGGCTTTACAGACGATCCT
The DNA here is from genome assembly GCF_004210375.1 of Tachypleus tridentatus. NCBI lineage: Eukaryota > Metazoa > Arthropoda > Merostomata > Xiphosura > Limulidae > Tachypleus > Tachypleus tridentatus. Next base: position 20,117,389 of record NC_134828.1, on the reverse strand, counting down.
CTTTTATCCAAAACCTGATGACCATTTGCTCTTCCAACTGGAAGTGGGCTCTTTAAAACCGGACTGGTGATGGAGCGAATTTCTTTGCCTTTACTGGCAATGAATTTCTGCATGCTGATACTACGACCAACCGTATTATGAGAAATATATTTTCTTCCGACTGAGAGTGTGGAAGAAGATGAACTGGAAGAGCTGCTTGGAGACGGAGCTTCAGGTAGACCGTTAACCCTAGCTTCGTTTACTTTACTATTTGGGGCTGGAGGTTTTTCAAAAATTTGGATTGTGGGTGACGGAGACTTTATTACAGAATTCTCTAACTTTTTAGTTGCGTTAAAGCACTCTTTAGTGAACTTCCCTGTTTGAATTGACTCTCCAACCCGGCTCACTTTTGCATCTGTTCGTTCCTGGGAAATAGTTTGGATTTGGCCTGCCTCTCTGAGCGCCAACTCCCGTTGAGTTTGTTCTTCAATTTCTTGCTGAATTCTTGTAGTTGCTAGTGCTTTCTGTGTACCTTGTCTCCCATTTGACAAATGAAGAGTATTGGGTCTAATATAGTCTCTAGACGACTGTGTTTTGGGGGTTTGAAACCTGTCATTTGTTTTCACTTCAGCAGAAGGTCGTTGTGTCCCTCTTTGTTTCCGCCACGCATCCTCTCGCTCCTTTGTTAGTCGAACTTCCCGTTCCACTGGAGACTCCTTTAAAAGTTGAAATACAGGCTTTTCGTCTTCCAGTTCAGTATCTATAAGAGGTCGGACACGAATTTCCTCTTTTCTTCTGAGAGACAGAGAGGGTACTGGACTATTCTTATTTGAATGAGAATAGCCCCCAAATGGGAGCTCCTTTGCGTTACTGTTGGTCGTCGAATCAACGGTAGAGAAAGCTGTATTTTTCCTGTGTGGTTATTTTCGCAGACCAAGTCTCTTGATCTTTATTTGAAAATAAATCCAAATGTTTCCTCATTTTGCGAAGTTCATCCTCTCTTTCCTTTAGTTCTCTTATCTCCATGGCGATTTTTGATTCTGTGTTGACGTTGCTGGGTGATTTCTCCGCGGTTTGATCCTGAGGAGAAAGTGAACGTTGAGCACTAGAAGGACGATCACTGTAAGTTTCGACTATAACGAAAGGTTTGCTAATTTCTTTCTTATTTTCAAGAGGACGTAAGTTCTCTGCTTGATTGTGATCCTTTAAAACGCTTTCTCTCGCTCTATTTGAGATTGGATTTCAATGTCAAGTATACTTTCTTCCATGACTGCTTTATTTATATTTTCAAGCTCCATTGTTTTTGAAGCTACAAGACTGTTTACTGTTGAGGCTTGGATCTCTTTATCTTCTGCAATGTTTGCTAAAATACTTGGTTCTGTTTCGTGTAGATGCAAAACTACAGTTTTAGTGACTGAATTATGATCACCAGTTTCTCCAATTTTTGAAAGATCTACTGATTCTTTTAATTTATCCAATGATCCTTCGTACTGTGTGTTACTAGGTGCGGTAGTTTCTGAAGAACTTAGCAGTTCGTGTTTGTTTTCAATATTGTCAAGATCCGTAGCTTTGGACTCTCCTTCTTGATTGTCGTCTACAATTCCTTGTATAAGTGTGGAATGGCTTGGAATCTTATAAGGTGGCTCGCTTTCAGAAAATAGTGAACACTGTGGTTCAACAGCACTTTGTAGTTTTTGTATAGATATTGGGTTAGATACTTTGACGATGGGAGCACTTCTGTAACTAAGAGCTCTTGAGAATTAGAAGTTTCCAAGTGTTCAACAGCCTCAGAAGCACTCTCTGAGGGGGAATCATAAACAGCTAATATATCTGAAGAATCTTCAGTGTTTGATGTCTCTAAACAAGGCTTAGGTTCGTAAGTAACTAGATTTGAAGTATCTTGGATGTTTGATGTCTCTGAACAAGACTTAACTTCGCAAACAACTGAGCTTGAAAACTCCTGAGTGTTTGATGTCTCTAAACAAGGCTTAGGTTCATAAGTAACTAGATTTGAAGTATCTTGGATGTTTGATGTCTCTGAACAAGACTTAACTTCGCAAACAACTGAGCTTGAAAACTCCTGAGTGTTTAATGTCTCTAAACAAGGCTTAGGTTCGTAAGTAACTAGATTTGAAGTATCTTGGATGTTTGATGTCTCTGAACAAGACTTAACTTCGCAAACAACTGAGCTTGAAAACTCCTGAGTGTTTGATGTCTCTAAACAAGGCTTAGGTTCGTAAGTAACTGGATTTGAAGAATCTTGGATGTTTGATGTCTCTAAACAAAGCTTAGATTCGTAAGTTACTGGATTTGAATAATCTTGTATGTTTGAGGTTTCCAAAAGGAGGTTACATTCGTGCAAATCTGAAGTCTCTAAGTGAGGCTCATTAGAATGTGAAATATCTAAGACTTTGTCTGCTGCTACTGATACGTGCACCGTTTTTTCAAGGATATTAACTCCTGTGAAATCTGTAATTTCTCCAGGTGTTTCAGCTGACTGAGAAATATCAACAGATGAGTCACTAGGAAGAGATGAGTATTTGGGATTCTGTTCTAATTGTTTTTATCTTGTTTTGCCACATTATTGCTTTTGTTTTCTAGACTGTCGTGTTCCAGAGGTTCAGAACTGTTAATCAGTGGTGATTCAAGAGAATCATTAAAACTTTTTTGGTAAGAATTATCTAATTCCCCAAGTTCGAGGATATTAGAATGGCCGTTTAGTTGTTCGGAGAGTTTATTTATTGTAGTTATCACCTGATTGTTAGATTCTTCCTTAGAATCACTGACGACATTCAGGGCTGTTTTCCATTATCACTGCCTGTCTGATATTCTTGAAGTAGAGAATCCTCTTGAAAATCACTCAAAGAAGAACAACGTATTCTGAAATATGTCAGAATAATAATAATAAATTATATTTACTTTATCCAAGACATAGTATTATGCAGGCTAATCTCAGTTCTTTTCTTCGCTTTAATAAACTAACACAAATTGTCGATCCTGTAATATTGACATGAATTTTCAGTTGTGTATAATAAAATTTTATTTCCTAAAAGGATCACGCATTCAAAAATATATGAAGAAATCAAACAGGGTATAGACTTACAACATGTATTACTTAAAGCATAATAACAATAATTTTACAATAACACCATTCAAAGTATTGTACAAGACAACATTTTTACAATATTAACAACATATACCTTACACCCTTAAATAACAATCATTTATTAGTTGTTCATTTTAAATTGTAAATAATTTATATAATCAACGAATACACAATGACGAAGAAAACAAAATGAACGAAATAAAGTAGTCAAAACGAATTTATCTTTGTTCATCATTTATTTAAGGAAAATTTGCAGAAGTGATATTGTAAGTGTTAAATATTAAAGGTTTGTGATGTTCGCCAATTGTCAGTTGAAGGTATTACTTATTCTTCTTAATAGTATGTGTTGTTGTTGGGCTTAGAATTCCTCTGCAGTAAGTGCCTGTGATTTGTTGGTGATAAATTTAAAGATAAACAAAGAGCACGCTCTTCACTTGCTTTCAAAATAGTATATATATATATATATATTCGAACTGTTTAAACGTACAACAAATTATTTACATTATAGAGATAACAGGAATATCATAAAACTATATATAGTCTTTTTCTTAGCAAAATCCATTTATGCCTATTAAATTGTTCCAGACTTTCAGTTGGCCAGCCAAACTGCCTTGCTATGACATTAATATTCCGTGTATAATTTACTTACAATGTAATGTGAGTTACTGCAGTTGTATAATGCTCTTCTACTATTCGTTTCGTCTTCAAAATGTCCTCTGTTCCATTTGTCAAAATTCAATTACTTTAGAGCCATATTTTGAAGGAATAAATGATTATTCTTTTTCACCTTTCCTACTGACAGTGTTGCTCTAACATGTTAAAGGTTAAGCCTATGTTAATTGTTAGGGCTATCACTTTTACTGAAGTTAATTTCACGACAAGTTTTCCTTGTCCGTAACTTTGGTTTTTTTCCTACTGTCTCTGTCCTCTCTATTGTTTCCCGCCACTCGTATTATTTATACGTTTATTAATAAATCTTCTGTTCGTTATATTCTCTACATCAGTGAATTACAAGCGCAACTTCCAATAATCGTCTTCTTTTAACTATCTTATAATAAAAACTAAAAATTAAAACAAGATAATTGTTCACAAAACAAACTAATTAATAATATCTACAAGAAACAGTCTTTTATATAACAGAAAGTGAAGCTTACTTTTGTTGTTTATGGAAAATAAAGAAAGGACAGTGAAAACAAAAGCATACACTTATAATCTTTTCTCCAGAGAAAATTACAGCAATAACAAAGTAAACGAGAATTATGAACTTCCATTTCTATCAGGAAAAATGTCTAGGCAAAAGCCGATTCCTAAACTATCGTTTTATATAATATAGTAGTAAAAATAATGGACATTAAACTGTGAAACTTTCTCAAGGTTTCTAATAGCATAATATCTTATTCTGTTCATTCTGCAACAAAGTTGGCAAACATACCATAAAACACAGCATTATAACAATTTCAAGTAACTGTAATATAACAGTTCATGTCGTATAGTATGATAATTATCTGAAATAATTATAATATAACACTGTCAGTGTCCTACAGTAAAGAGATTCCTGAAGTAATTAGAACATAACAATTTTGGTTTCCCGTTGTGATTTGTTGGAGTAATTGGAATGAAGCAAATTATTTAGTTGACTCTATGAAAAAAAAAATAGTTTTTATGGACTTGGGTTCTAATCAGCAACTATTTAAGAAACAAATTTGATTATCTTTTGTTTTTGTTTTTTTAATTTCACGCAAAGCTACATGAGGGCTATCTGCGCTAGCCGTCCCTAATTTAGCAGTGTAAGACTAGAGAGAAGGCAGCTAGTCATCACCACCCACCGCTAACTCTTGGGCTACTCTTTTACCAAGGAATAGTGGGATTGACCGTCAAATTATAACGCCCCCACGGCTGAAATAGCGAGTATGTTTGGTGCGACGGGAATCCGAACCCGCGACCCTCACATTACGAGTTGAAAGCCTTAACACCTCTCGCCATGCCGTGTCTTGATAATCTTATACCCCCAGACAAGTACACGTACTTCGAAAATGAAGGACTGAAGTTCTTGGATAATCTTTTCTATAATTCTAATCCTAACCTCATTACTATGTTAATAAATGCATATAACAATAATAGTACAGATAATGGAACTCTTGCTTGAATGATACTGGAAAAAACGTTTTTATTTCGCGATGTGCAACCCCCAACTCGCGAAATGTTAATCCTGTGTGTATATAAATTTGCAATAGGTGTCATGATTTCCCCGTTTCGCCTCCGTTTACTGTCACAGAGAACTTCATTTTTCTCCATTCTCAGAGTGCAGCTATGACGTCATGAATACATCACACGTAGGTCTAATGCAGTAGCGCCATTTATATGCAGATAATAATACTATCTGTTGTATGCCCATGCAGATATTTCACAGGGTGTGGGAGGATCGTCACCAAAATTGGTAAAGAAGTTCATTAGCTCCATGGGGAAACAGACACATTTTCAGTTTTGCATTTTGCGGTTTTTATGAGTGTTTTTACCGTTTTTTTTAACCACTACATCGCCCCTGTTGATGGATCTTCACCAAATTTGGTATGAAGGTTTGTTGGGTCCTTGAGGAGATACATTCAAATTTACGGTTTCACATCTTGTTTTGTTTTCTTCTAATTATATATAAAGGAAACGACTTTTCATGTCTTGAGATAAACTTTCATTAATCATGAATTTACACAACCTTCGTCCAGGGTACTGGTATTCCAGTGGGTAATAATAATACAAACACCACAACACAACATGAACACGTATTAAACCAGATTATGTTTGAAAGGCATAACGAAGAAAACTTGTTAGTGGTTCAAATATTGTTTACGTACCGTACTAAATGACATGGGTAGCGAAAATTATGGTGTAAAGGCACGATTTGCTCAGTAGAACGTGACCAAGCATAAGATGGATAAGGTTTTGTCATCACAGCTTATTTTGATAACTTGGCAACGTTTCAGTCACTTGTTTAGCTTTTTTTTCTATTAATCAACAGGTGCCTCTATATCACAAATACGTTTGTTTGTTTCTTTCTTAAATTTCGCGCATAGCTAGACACGAGCTATCTATACTTATCCGTCCCTAGTTTGGGTGAAGTGATAAATAAGAGGAAATACACATAGTCAACACCACCCACAGCCAAATCTTGGAATACTCTTGTCACATTGAATAGTAAGATTCACCTGTCACTTCTCTAACGCATCATGAAACCCTTGTGATTTTTTATTTTATGGTAACATGGCGCGAGCCAAGGGACTTCAGTTCGCCAAAATAACCATCCACCCAACGCACAATTTGTTTGCTCATACAATTAGAACTTTGTTAAAATCATGGAGACATTTTAGACTATTCTAATATAACAACACCTGTAAAAATTCATTATCTAATATCCTAATACAACAACACCTGTAAAAATTCATTATCTAATGTCCTAATATTACAACACCTGTAAAAATTCATTATCTAATATCCTAATATAACAACACCTGTAAAAAATTCATTATCTAATATCCTAATATAAAAAACACCTGTAAAAAATTCATTATCTAATATCCTATATAACATCACCTGTAAAAGATTCATTCATTATCTAATGTCCTAATATTACAACACCTGCAAAAAATTCATTATCTATTATCCTAATATATAACACCTGTAAAAAATTCATTATCTAATGTCCTAATATTACAACACCTGTAAAAAATTCTGAATTCATTATCCTAATATAACAACACTGTAAAAAAATTCATTATCTAATATCCTAATATAACAACACCTGTAAAAATTCATTATCTAATGTCCTAATATTACAACACCTGCAAAACTTCATTATCTAATATCCTAATATAACAACACCTGTAAAAATTCATTATCTAATATCCTAATATTACAAAACACCTGTAAAATTCATTATCTAATATCCTAATATAAATAACACCTGTAAAAATTCATTATCTAATATCCTAATATATGCAACACCTGTAAAAATTCATTATCTAATATCCTAATATAACAACACCTGTAAAAATTCATTATCTAATATCCTAATATAACAACACCTGTAAAATTCATTATCTAATATCCTAATATAACAGGCACCTGTAAAGCATTTATTATCTAATATCCTAATATAACAACACCTGTAAAAATTCATTATCTAATATCCTAATATAAACAACACCTGTAAAAAATTCGTTATCTAATATCCTAATATAACAACACCTGTAAAAAATTCATTTATCTAATATCCTAATATAACAACACCTGTAAAAAATTATCTATTCATTATCTAATATCCTAATATAACAACACCTGTAAAAATTCATTATCTAATATCCTAATATAACAACTAATATCCTAAAAAAAACACCTTAAAAATTCATCTAATATCCTAATATAACAACACCTGTAAAATTCATTATCTAATGTCCTGTAAGCTAAACATCATTGCAAACTTCATTTATCTAATATCCTAATATAACAACACCTGTAAAAAATTCATTATTAACTCCGTAAAATACCCACATCTAATATCCTAATATAACAACACCTGTTTCCATTATCTAATATCCTAATATAACAACACCTGTAAAAAAATTCATTATCTAATATCCTAATATAACAACACCTGTAAAACTTCTTATTATCTAATATCCTAATATAACAACACCTAAAAAATTCATATCCAATGTCCCAATATTACAAACACCTGTGAAAATTCATTATCTAATATCCTAATATAACAAATACACCTGTAAAAAATTTCCATATCCATATCCCAATATAACAACACCTGTAAAAATTATTATCTAATATCCCAATATTACAAACACCTGTAAAAATTCATTATCTAATATCCTAAATATAAAAAACACCGTGTAAAAATTAATCCTATATAACACCTGTAAACATTTATTATCTAATATCCTAATATAACAACACCTGTAAAATTCATTTTACATATCCCAATATAACAAATACCTGTAAAAAATTCATTATCTAATATCCTAATATAACAACACCTGTAAAAAATTCATTATTCAATATCCTACATATAACAAATACCTTGTAAAATTATTATCTAATATCCTAATATAACAACACCTGTAAAAATTCATTATCTAATATCCTAATAAACAAATACCTGTAAAATTATTATCTAATATCCTAATATAACAACACCTGTAAAAATTCATTATCTAATATCCTAATATAACAACACCTGTAAACATTTATTATCTAATATCCTAATATAACAAACACCTGTAAAATTCATTATCTAATATCCTAATATAACAACACCTGTAAAAAATTCATTATCTAATATCCTAATATAATAACATCATATAATGTAAAAAATTCATTATCTAATATCCTAATATGTACAACACCTGTAAAAAATTCATTATCCAATATCCTAATATACAAATACCTGTAAAAGCCATCTAATATTTCTAATATAACAACACCTGTAAAAAATTCATTATCTAATATCCTAATATAACAAATACCTGTAAAAATTAAATATCTAATATCCTAATATAACAATACCTGTAAATATTTGTAATTATCTAATATCCTAATATAACAACACCTGTAAACATTTCTATTATCTAATATCCTAATATAACAACACCTAAAAAAATTCATTATCTAGTATCCTAATATAACAACACCTGTAAAATTCATTATCTATCTAATATTCTAAATATAACAATATCTAGTAAAACCCTGTAGACATTCATTATAGAATATCCTAATATAACAATATCTGTAAAAACCCAGACCTCATTGTAATATAACAACACCTGTAAAAATTCAACAATATCTAATATAACAAAACCTGTGACCTCATTATAGAAATATCTTAATATAACAATATCTGTAAAAACCCTGAACTAATTATAGAATATCTTAATATAACAATATCTGTAAAAACCCTGAACTAATTATAGAATATCTTAATATAACAATATCTGTAAAATTCTGAATATATTGTATAATACTAAAGTATCCTAATATAAAAAAACACCTGTAAAATTCTGAATATATTGTACAGTAATAACTAAAGTATCCTAATATAACAACACCTGTAAAATTTGAATATATTGTATAATACTAAAGTATCCTAATATAAAAAACACCTGTAAACATCTTTAATTCATTATATAGTATCATAATATCCTAACATCAGTAAAATACTGAACACGTTTCAAAATAATAGTTGCTTTTATTTAATTTCAACAAAGATTTTTTATGAATTTCTTACGAGACCTTTTGACGAATCCACTACTCGTTTCTTTGTACAATTTGTAAGTGTAAAAGTATGTTGTCAGCGGGAGATAAAATATGTTGTAATATAAAAACATTTGTTTCACAGTTTCAAATAAAAAAATACACTGGTGTCTGGGAGAGTTATGAACGTAATGACACACACCGATACTGCTCCAGGGTAAGAAACAATCTTAGATAAATATATACAAGTCATAATTAATAATGTTGTATCACTTTGTTTTACGATGTAAGAAGTCAAGAAGCGATAAAAAAACGATGAGATATAATCCGGTTATCGGTGGGAAAGTGACCTGTATGTAACAATGCTAACAGAAAATAAAATATAGAACAACAACAAAACCTTAAATGTAAGATTTTATTTAAAATAAAAATAAAATAATATATGAAATTGTTTGAATGGCTTTATAGATGTCTTTCTGTGGGCTAGGCCCCGGCATGCCCAGGTGTTTAAGGGGTTCTGACTCGTAATCTGAGGATCGCGGGTCTGAATCCCGTCGTATCAAACATGCTCGCTCTTTCAGCCGTGGGGCGTTATAATGGTACAGTCAATCCCACTATTCGTTGGTAAAAGAGTAGCCCAAGACTTGGCGGTGGGTGGTGATGACTAGCTGCCTCCCTCTAGTCTTAATCTGCTAAATTAGGAATGGCTAGCGTAGATGACCCTCGTGTAGTTGTGCGCAAAATTCAAAAAACAAACTAACTAACTAACAAGTTTCGATACACAGTGACCGTTTCTTCTCTATATAACGGACATCGCATGTATATTATCATAATTTATTTATCATACAGATCTCTAAAGGGAATCCTTGTTGGTGTGTTAACACATGAAACGTTGTCCTACAACAACTGTGTTAATATAGATAAATAGAGACTTATAAACGTATGTACATATATCTGTTTATCCAGGTCTGGATCGCATGATAATTATAAAAGTGTATAATATAATTGTGCAGAAAAGTTTAATTTTTTATTTTAGGAAAACATCGTACATTGTGTTCTACACAGATCCACCTTGGTGTGTTGTTGTCGTTTGTTAATGGTATCTTTGTTCTTGACTTTCTTAACACAATGCTAGACAATGAGTTACCTTAACACAGTGGGGAATCAAACCTCATATTTTAGCGTTGAAAGTCCGTAAATTTCGCGCAGGACAACGGAGAGAATACTCCCTTATGGACTGACACAAACGTTTGTCCGAAAATTAAAGCAAGTCTAAATAAGATAGCAAAACAGTTTTGTAAATCATAATTCATGCTGGAACACTCATTAAACTGTAGTTATTCTATAAGAGCACGTGAAACCGAAACCTCTGTAGTATTTGACAGTTTTATTAATGCAAGACCTCTTCAACTTAACATATTTCCACCTTATAAGTGTTACCTTAATAACAAATGTCTAAATATCTTGAATTTGAAAAAAATATTTACCTACTATAAAGACTTTAAAAACAGTCGAAAGACACCGGGTTGTTCGATATTCCTGACTTGACAGTCCAGTTGATTGTGGTCACAAATAGTTGTATTCACAAGAAATGTTACTATGTGTATTATTTATAAGCAATGAAAAGTGTAAGAACAGACTGGTACTATTCAGTTTAAACCGTATCTCACTTGGCTTACTTTGAAACTTCTCGAAAACAAACGCTATTTTATCATAGAATCAGTGAACCTTAAACAATTGAGAAGTTGAAATTAAATTCACAGGTCCTTATACTTTTTAATGGTTTGAATTATTTTAGAAATGGGAACGTTGTTTGTTATTACTTTTCACATTAATTAACACCTGGTAATTTCATAAAAAAATACAGTTATATACCATTCATTCATAATAGTTAATCACTATATCCATTCTTCTTTCCAAAACTCCGTAACTGATGGGATTCAAAATAATGAAAACTTTCAGCCTAGGCTCATTATTATTATGTTTTTCTCAAACCCTGAAGCAGGACTCTTCACGTCAGTTATCCTTCTGTACACTATAAAGGATTGATCCAAGGTTTGGACCCTGCTGATATTTGAAACACGTTTACCAGGTTGATCATGTACCAATTTAACTGTGGGTCCGTGAATAAGTAGGTTACAGGATTCGTAATAAACAAGACACACAAAACTGTAAAGAGATATGTAGCAAATAGTATTAAAATTAACCCTAATGGTCACCGCTGTAGCTTTTCTATATATTTTACACATAAAATGAGCTGATTTCAACCTAAACTTTGTGGTTCATTCTTCACACTGAGTATTTTAATATTTGAGCTTTCTAATAAGGAACCTTATGGAAACAAGTCAGTTATTTAGGGTTAAACGCTTTGAAGAAAATTTAAGTAGATAGTTAAGCCTGATTTGTACAACAAACCCTTATTAGCTCATTAGTACCAGTTATTGTGGATAATCTTTGTATGTCAGAGCAAAACAAAGTTATTGTAATAAGGGAAATGGTATCTGTGAATGCATTATTATTGTAATCACTTTAAATATTGTTCGTTTTATTTGTGATTTTATATTGTAAGAAAAACTTTAAATGTTTTAATAAAAAAAAAATGTAGTTATGTTTATAACGTCGTTCCGTTGCTTTTATTCCCTTCCAAATAATTATATCTATGAAGGTAAAAATATAGATTTTACCAGTGTTTTAACTTATAGAAAATGGTACAGAC
>NC_134828.1:19924526-20104836 GCF_004210375.1 Tachypleus tridentatus | reverse complement strand
TTTACGTCTTGTATAACAATATATACAAAAGTGATTACATAGTACTGTTTAAAGTAACGATATATTAGTAATTGTTTACGTCTTGTATAACAATATATACAAAAGTGATTACATAGTATTGTTTGAAGTAACGATATATTACTAATTTTTTACGTCTTGTGTAACAATATATACAAAAAAAGAGTGATTACATAGTTTTGTTTGGAAGTAACGATATTACTAACTTTACGTGTCTTGTATAACAATATATACAAAAGAGTGATTACATAGTATTGTTTGGAAGTAACGATATATTAATAATTGTACGTCTTGTAACAACAATATATACAAAAGAGTGATTACATTGTATTGTTTAGAAAACGATATATTAGTAATTTTTACGTCTTGTATAACAATATATACAAAAAAGAGTGATTACATAGTATTGTTTTGAAGTAACGATATATTACTAATTGTTTACGTCTTGTATAACAATATATACAAAAGTGGAGTGATTACATAGTATTTGTTTGGAAGTAACGATATTTGGTAATTGTTTACGTCTTGTATAACAATATATACACAAAAGAGTGATTACATAGTGTGTTTGAAGTAACGATATATTAGTAATTGTTTTACGTCTTGTATAACAATATATACAAAAAAGAGTGATTACATAGTACTTGTTTGGAAGTAACGATATATTAGTAATTGTTTACGTCTTGTATAACAATATATACAAAAAGAGTGATTACATAGTATTGTTTGAAGTAACGATATATTACTAATTGTTTACGTCTTGTATAACAATATATACAAAAAAGAGTGATTACATAGTATTGTTTGAAGTAACGATATATTATTAATTGTTTACGTCTTGTATAACAATATATACAAAAGAGTGATTACATAGTATTGTTTGGAAGTAACGATATATTAGTAATTGTTTACGTCTTGTATAACAATATATACAAAAAGAGTGATTACATAGTATTGTTTGAAGTAACGATATATTAGTAATTGTTTACGTCTTGTATAACAATATATACAAAAAAGAGTGATTACATAGTATTGTTTGGAAGTAACGATATATTATATTAATTGTTTACGTCTTGTATAACAATATACAAAAAAAGAGTGATTACATACAAATTGTTTGAAGTAAATATATTAGTAATTGTTTACGTCTTGTATAACAATATATACAAAAAAGAGTGATTACATAGTACTGTTTGAAGTAACGATATATTAGTAATTGTTTACGTCTTGTATAACAATATATACAAAAAAGAGTGATTACATAGTATTGTTGTTAAGTAACGATATATTACTAATTGTTTACGTCTTGTATAACAACAATATATACAAAAAAAAGTGATTACATAGTATTGTTTGGAAGTAACGATATATTAGTAATTGTTTACGTCTTGTATATAACAATATACAAAAAAGAGTGATTACATAGCATTGTTTGGAAGTAACGATATATTAGTAATTGTTTACGTCTTGTATAACAATATATAACAAAAAAGAGTGATTACATAGTATTGTTCTTGAAGTAACGATATATTACTAATTGTTTATGTCTCTGTAAAACAATATATACAAGAGGATTACATATAGATTAATGTTTGGAAGTAACGATATATTACTAATTTCTTCAATGGTTGCATACCAATATATACAAAAAGAGTGATTACATAGTTCTGTTTGGAAGTAACGATATGTTAGTGATTGTTTACGTCTTGTATAACAATATATACTAAAAAAAGTGATTATCATAGTATTGTTTGGAAGTAACGATATATTAGTAATTGTTTACGTCTTGCAATAACAATATATACAAAAAGAGTGATTACATTAGTACCCCGTGGTGAAGTAAAACGATATATTAACAACGTCCTTTTTTGCATAAGTATAACACAATATACAAAAAGAGTGATTACATTAGTTTACTGTTTGAAGTAACGATATATTAGTAATTGTTTAATGTCTTGTATAAACAATATAAGGTGCTGCACAGATTACACAGTATTGTTTGCCTTATAAACGATATATTACTATTTGTTTACGTCTTGTATATAAATATACATACAAAAAAGAGTGATTACATAGCATTGTTTGGAAGTAACGATATATTACTAATTGTTTACGTCTTGTATAAAAGTATATACAAAAGAGTGATTACATTGTACTTGTTTTGAAGTAACGATATATTACTAATTGTTTACGTCTTGTATAACAGTATATACAAAAAAGAGTGATTACATAGTATTGTTTGGAAGGAAATAATATATTAGAAATTGTTTACGTCTTGTATAACAATATATACAAAAGAGAGAGTACATAGTATTGTTTGAAGTAACGATATATTACTAATTGTTTACGTCTTGTATAACAATATATACAAAAAAGAGTGATTACATAGTATTGTTTTGAAGTAACGATATATTATTAATTGTTTACGTCTTGCATATAACAATATACAAAAAGAGTGATTACATAGTATTGTCTGGAAGTAACGATATATTAGTAATTGTTCACGTCTTGTATAACAATATATACAAAAAAGAGTGATTACATAGTATTCTTGTTTAGTAACGATATATTACTAATTGGTTACGTCTTGTAAAACAATATACACAAAGTAAGAGATTACATAGTACTGTTTGAAAGTAACGATATATTACTAATTGTTTACGTCTTGTATAACAGTATATACAAAAAAGAGTGATTACATAGTATTGTTTGAAGTAACGATGTATTACTAATTGTTTACGTCTTGTATAACGATATATACAAAAAAGAGTGATTACATTGTATTGTTTTAAAGTAACGATATATTATATAATTGTTTACGTCTGGTATAACAATATATACAAAAAAGAGTGATTACATAGTATTGTTTGGAAGTAACGATATATTAGTAATTGTTTACGTCTTGTATAACAATATATACAAAAAAAGAGTGATTACATAGTACCTGTTTGAAGTAACGATATATTAGTAATTGTTTACGTCTTGTATAACAATATATACAAAAAAAGAGTGATTACATAGTATTGTTTGAAGTAACGATATATTATTAATTGTTTACGTCTTGTATAACAATATATACAAAAAGAGTGATTACATAGTATTGTTTGAAGTAACGATATATTATTAATTGTTTACGTCTTGTATAACAATATATATAAAAAGAGTGATTACATAGTACCTGTTTGGAAGTAACGATATATTAGTAATTGTTTACGTCTTGTATAACAATATATACAAAAAGAGTGATTACATAGTACTGTTTGAAGTAACGATATATTATTAATTGTTTACGTCTTGTATAAACAACATATATAAAAAAAGAGTGATTACATATTATTGTTTGGAAGTAACGATATAGTATAATGTTCTTACGTCCTGTATAACGTAATATATAAAAAAAGAGTGATTACATAGTATTGTTTGGAAGTAACGATATATTAGTAATTGTTTACGTCTCATGTATAACAATATATACAAAAAAGAGTGATTACATAGTATTGTTTGGAAGTAACGATATATTAGTAATTGTTTACGTCTTGTATAACAATATATACAAAAAAGAGTGATTACATAGTATTGTTTGAAGTAACGATATATTAGTAATTGTTTACGTCTTGTATAACAATATATACAAAAAGAGTGATTACATAGTATTGTTTGGAAGTAACGATATGTATAACAATATATACAAAAAAGAGTGATTACATAGTATTGTTTGGGTAACGATATATTATTAATTGTTTACGTCTTGTATAACAATATATACAAAAAAGAGTGATTACATAGTACTGTTTGGAAGTAACGATATATTACTAATTGTTTACGTCTTGTATAACAATATATACAAAAAAAGAGTGATTACATAGTATTGTTTGAAGTAACGATATATTAGTAATTGTTTACGTCTTGTATAACAATATATACAAAAAAGAGTGATTACATAGTATTGTTTGAAAGTAACGATATATTACTAATTGTTTACGTCTTGTATAACAATATATACAAAAAAGAGTGATTACATAGTATTGTTTGGAAGTAACGATATATTAGTAATTGTTTACGTCTTGTATAACAATATATACAAAAAAGAGTGATTACATAGTATTGTTTGAAGTAACGATATATTAGTAATTGTTTACGTCTTGTATAACAATATATACAAAAAAAGAGTGATTACATAGTATTGTTTGGAAGTAACGATATATTAGTAATTGTTTACGTCTTGTATAACAATATATACAAAAAAGAGTGATTACATAGTATTGTTTGAAGTAACGATATATTACTAATTGTTTACGTCTTGTATAACAATATATACAAAAAAGAGTGATTACATAGTATTGTTTGAAGTAACGATATATTACTAATTGTTTACGTCTTGTATAACAATATATACAAAAAAGAGTGATTACATAGTATTGTTTGGAAGTAACGATATATTAGTAATTGTTTACGTCTTGTATAACAATATATACAAAAAAGAGTGATTACATAGTATTGTTTGGAAGTAACGATATATTAGTAATTGTTTACGTCTTGTATAACAATATATACAAAAAAGAGTGATTACATAGTATTGTTTGAAAGTAACGATATATTACTAATTGTTTACGTCTTGTATAACAATATATACAAAAAAGAGTGATTACATAGTATTGTTTGAAGTAACGATATATTAGTAATTGTTTACGTCTTGTATAACAATATATACAAAAAAGAGTGATTACATAGTATTGTTTGAAGTAACGATATATTAGTAATTGTTTACGTCTTGTATAACAATATATACAAAAAAGAGTGATTACATAGTATTGTTTGGAAGTAACGATATATTACTAATTGTTTACGTCTTGTATAACAATATATACAAAAAGAGTGATTACATAGTATTGTTTGAAGTAACGATATATTACTAATTGTTTACGTCTTGTATAACAATATATACAAAAAAGAGTGATTACATAGTATTGTTTGAAGTAACGATATATTAGTAATTGTTTACGTCTTGTATAACAATATATACAAAAGAGTGATTACATAGTATTGTTTGGAAGTAACGATATATTAGTAATTGTTTACGTCTTGTATAACAATATATACAAAAAAATATACAAAAGAGTGATTACATAGTATTGTTTGAAAGTAACGATATATTACTAATTGTTTACGTCTTGTATAACAATATATACAAAAAAAGAGTGATTACATAGTATTGTTTGGAAGTAACGATATATTAGTAATTAACGTCTTGTATAACAATATATACAAAAAGAGTGATTACATAGTATTGTTTGGAAGTAACGATATATTAGTAATTGTTTACGTCTTGTATAACAATATATATAAAAAAGAGTGATTACATAGTATTGTTTGGAAGTAACGATATATTAGTAATTGTTTACGTCTTGTATAACAATATATACAAAAGAGTGATTACATAGTATTGTTTGGAAGTAACGATATATTAGTAATTGTTTACGTCTTGTATAACAATATATACAAAAAGAGTGATTACATAGTACTTGTTTGAAAGTAACGATATATTAGTAATTGTTTACGTCTTGTATAACAATATATACAAAAAAAGAGTGATTACATAGTATTGTTTGGAAGTAACGATATATTACTAATTGTTTACGTCTTGTATAACAATATATACAAAAAAGAGTGATTACATAGTATTGTTTGAAGTAACGATATATTAGTAATTGTTTACGTCTTGTATAACAATATATACAAAAAGAGTGATTACATAGTATTGTTTGAAGTAACGATATATTAGTAATTGTTTACGTCTTGTATAACAATATATACAAAAAAGAGTGATTACATAGTATTGTTTGGAAGTAACGATATATTAGTAATTGTTTACGTCTTGTATAACAATATATACAAAAAGAGTGATTACATAGTATTGTTTTGAAGTAACGATATATTAGTAATTGTTTACGTCTTGTATAACAATATATACAAAAAAAGAGTGATTACATAGTATTGTTTTAAAGTAACGATATATTAGTAATTGTTTACGTCTTGTATAACAACATATACAAAAAGAGTGATTACATAGTACCTGTTTGGAAGTAACGATATATTAGTAAATGTTTACGTCTTGTATAACAATATATACAAAAAGAGTGATTACATAGTATTGTTTGGAAGTAACGATATATTAGTAATTGTTTACGTCTTGTATAACAATATATACAAAAAAGAGTGATTACATAGTATTGTTTGAAGTAACGATATATTATTAATTGTTTACGTCTTGTATAACAATATATACAAAAAGAGTGATTACATAGTATTGTTTGGAAGTAACGATATATTATTAATTTTTTACGTCTGGTATAACAATATATACAAAAAGAGTGATTACATATTATTGTTTGAAAGTAACGATATATTACTAATTGTTTACGTCTTGTATAAGCAATATATACAAAAGAGTGATTACATAGTGCTGTTTGGAAGTAACGATATATTATTAATTGTTTACGTCTTGTATAACAATATATACAAAAAGAGTGATTACATATTATTGTTTGGAAGTAACGATATGTTAGTGATTGTTTACGTCTTGTATAACAATATATACAAAAAGAGTGATTACATAGTACTGTTTGGAAGTAACGATATATTATTAATTGTTTACGTCTTGTAAAACAATATATACAAAGAGAGTGATTACATAGTACTGTTTGAAGTAACGATATATTAATAATTGTTTACGTCTTGTATAACAATATATACAAAAAGAGTGATTACATAGTATTGTTTGGAAGTAACGATATATTAGTAATTGTTTACGTCTTGTATAACAATATATACAAAAAAGAGTGATTACATAGTATTGTTTGAAGTAACGATATATTATTAATTGTTTACGTCTTGTATAACAATATATACAAAAGAGTGATTACATAGTACTGTTTGAAGTAACGATATATTAGTAATTGTTTACGTCTTGTATAACAATATATATAAAAAAAGAGTGATTACATAGTATTGTTTTTGAAGTAACGATATATTAGTAATTGTTTACGTCTTGTATAACAATATATACAAAAAAGAGGATTACATAGTATTGTTTTGAAGTAACGATATATTACTAATTGTTTACGTCTGTGATACATAGTAACTGTTTGGAAGTAACGATATATTAGTAATTGTTTACGTCTTGTATAACAATATATACAAAAAGAGTGATTACATAGTATTGTTTGGAAGTAACGATATATTAGTAATTGTTTACGTCTTGTATAACAATATATACAAAAGAGTGATTACATAGTATTGTTTGGAAGTAACGATATATTATTAATTTTTACGTCTTGTATAACAATATATACAAAAAAGTGATTACATTATTGTTTGAAAGTAACGATATATTAGTAATTTTTTTACGTCTTGTTGTATAACAATATAAAAAAAGAGTGATTACATAGTATTGTTTGAAAGTAACGATATATTAGTAATTGTTTACGTCTTGTATAACAATATATACAAAAAAGAGTGATTACATAGTATTGTTTGAAGTAACGATATATTAGTAATTGTTTACGTCTTGTATAACAATATATACAAAAAAAAGAGTGATTACATAGTATTGTTTGGAAGTAACGATATATTACTAATTGTTTACGTCTTGTATAACAATATATACAAAAAGAGTGATTACATAGTATTGTTTGGAAGTAACGATATATTACTTAATTGTTTACGTCTTGTATAACAATATATACAAAAAGAGTGATTACATAGTATTGTTTGGAAGTAACGATATATTAGTAATTGTTTACGTCTTGTATAACAATATATACAAAAAGAGTGATTACATAGTATTGTTTGGAAGTAACGATATATTAGTAATTGTTTACGTCTTGTATAACAATATATACAAAAAAGAGTGATTACATAGTATTGTTTTGAAGTAACGATATATTATTAATTGTTTACGTCTTGTATAACAATATATACAAAAAAGAGTGATTACATAGTATTGTTTGGAAGTAACGATATATTACTAATTGTTTACGTCTTGTATAACAATATATACAAAAGAGTGATTACATAGTATTGTTTTGAAGTAACGATATATTACTAATTGTTTACGTCTTGTATAACAATATATACAAAAAAGAGTGATTACATAGTATTGTTTGAAGTAACGATATATTACTAATTGTTTACGTCTTGTATAACAATATATACAAAAAAGAGTGATTACATAGTATTGTTTGGAAGTAACGATATATATTAGTAATTGTTTACGTCTTGTATAACAATATATACAAAAAAGAGTGATTACATAGTATTGTTTGAAGTAACGATATATTACTAATTGTTTACGTCTTGTATAACAATATATACAAAAGAGTGATTACATAGTACTGTTTGAAGTAACGATATATTACTAATTGTTTACGTCTTGTATAACAATATATACAAAAGAGAGTGATTACATAGTATTGTTTGAAGTAACGATATATTACTAATTGTTTACGTCTTGTATAACAATATATACAAAAAAGTGATTACATAGTATTGTTTGGAAGTAACGATATATTAGTAATTGTTTACGTCTTGTATAACAATATATACAAAAAAGAGTGATTACATAGTATTGTTTGAAGTAACGATATATTACTAATTGTTTACGTCTTGTATAACAATATATACAAAAAAGAGTGATTACATAGTATTGTTTGAAGTAACGATATATTAGTAATTGTTTACGTCTTGTATAACAATATATACAAAAAAGAGTGATTACATAGTATTGTTTGGAAGTAACGATATATTAGTAATTGTTTACGTCTTGTATAACAATATATACAAAAAAGAGTGATTACATAGTATTGTTTGAAGTAACGATATATTACTAATTGTTTACGTCTTGTATAACAATATATACAAAAAAGAGTGATTACATAGTACTGTTTGGAAGTAACGATATATTACTAATTGTTTACGTCTTGTATAACAATATATACAAAAAAGAGTGATTACATAGTATTGTTTGAAGTAACGATATATTAGTAATTGTTTACGTCTTGTATAACAATATATACAAAAAAAGAGTGATTACATAGTATTGTTTGAAGTAACGATATATTAGTAATTGTTTACGTCTTGTATAACAATATATACAAAAAAGAGTGATTACATAGTACTGTTTGAAGTAACGATATATTAGTAATTGTTTACGTCTTGTATAACAATATATACAAAAGAGTGATTACATAGTATTGTTTGAAAGTAACGATATATTACTAATTGTTTACGTCTTGTATAACAATATATACAAAAAAGAGTGATTACATAGTATTGTTTTGAAGTAACGAAATATTAGTTATTGTTTATGTCATCTATAATAATATATACAAAAAGAGTGATCACATATTATTGTTTGGAAGTAACGATATATTAGTTATTGTTTACGTCTTGTATAACAATATATACAAAAAAGAGTGATTACATAGTATTGTTTGGAAGTAACGATATATTAGTAATTGTTTACGTCTTGTATAACAATATATACAAAAAAAGAGTGATTACATAGTATTGTTTGGAAGTAACGATATATTACTAATTGTTTACGTCTTGTATAACAATATATACAAAAAGAGTGATTACATAGTATTGTTTTGAAGTAACGAAATATTACTAATTGTTGCCGTCTTGTATAACAATATATACAAAAAAGAGTGATTACATAGTATTGTTTGAAGTAACGATATATTAGTAATTGTTTACGTCTTGTATAACAATATATACAAAAGAGTGATTACATAGTATTGTTTGAAAGTAACGATATATTACTAATTGTTTACGTCTTGTATAACAATATATACAAAAAAGAGTGATTACATAGTATTGTTTGGAAGTAACGATATATTAGTTATTGTTTACGTCTTGTATAACAATATATACAAAAAAGAGTGATTACATAGTATTGTTTGGAAGTAACGATATATTAGTAATTGTTTACGTCTTGTATAACAATATATACAAAAAAAAGAGTGATTACATAGTATTGTTTGGAAGTAACGATATATTAGTAATTGTTTACGTCTTGTATAACAATATATACAAAAAAGAGTGATTACATAGTATTGTTTGGAAGTAACGATATATTATTAATTGTTTACGTCTTGTATAACAATATATACAAAAAAGAGTGATTACATAGTATTGTTTGGAAGTAACGATATATTACTAATTGTTTACGTCTTGTATAACAATATATACAAAAAAAGAGTGATTACATAGTATTGTTTGGAAGTAACGATATATTACTAATTGTTTACGTCTTGTATAACAATATATACAAAAAGAGTGATTACATAGTATTGTTTGGAAGTAACGATATATTAGTAATTGTTTACGTCTTGTATAACAATATATACAAAAGAGTGATTACATAGTATTGTTTGGAAGTAACGATATATTATTAATTGTTTACGTCTTGTATAACAATATATACAAAAGAGTGATTACATAGTACTGTTTGGAAGTAACGATATATTAGTTAATTGTTTACGTCTTGTATAACAATATATACAAAAAGAGTGATTACATAGTATTGTTTGAAAGTAACGATATATTAGTAATTGTTTACGTCTTGTATAACAATATATACAAAAAAGATTATTACATAGTATTGTTTGGAAGTAACGATATATTATTAATTGTTTACGTCTTGTATAACAATATATACAAAAAAATGAGTGATTACATAGTACTTGTTTGGAAGTAACGATATATTAGTAATTGTTTACGTCTTGTATAACAATATATACAAAAAGAGTGATTACATAGTATTGTTTGAAGTAACGATATATTACTAATTGTTTACGTCTTGTATAACAATATATACAAAAAAGAGTGATTACATAGTATTGTTTGGAAGTAACGATATATTACTAATTGTTTACGTCTTGTATAACAATATATACAAAAAAAGTGATTACATAGTACTGTTTGGAAGTAACGATATATTAATAATTGTTTACGTCTTGTATAACAATATATACAAAAAAGAGTGATTACATAGTATTGTTTGAAGTAACGATATATTAGTAATTGTTTACGTCTTGTATAACAATATATACAAAAAGAGTGATTACATAGTATTGTTTGAAGTAACGATATATTAGTAATTGTTTACGTCTTGTATAACAATATATACAAAAAAAAGAGTGATTACATAGTATTGTTTGGAAGTAACGATATATTACTAATTGTTTACGTCTTGTATAACAATATATACAAAAAAGAGTGATTACATAGTATTGTTTGAAGTAACGATATATTACTAATTGTTTACGTCTTGTATAACAATATATACAAAAAAGAGTGATTACATAGTATTGTTTGGAAGTAACGATATATTAGTAATTGTTTACGTCTTGTATAACAATATATACAAAAGAGTGATTACATAGTACTGTTTGGAAGTAACGATATATTATTAATTGTTTACGTCTTGTAAAACAATATATACAAAAAGAGTGATTACATAGTATTGTTTGGAAGTAACCATATGTTAGTGATTGTTTACGTCTTGTATAACAATATCTACAAAAAGAGTGATTACATAGTATTGTTTGGAAGTAACGATATATTATTAATTGTTTACGTCTTGTATAACAATATATACAAAAAGAGTGATTACATAGTACTGTTTGGAAGTAACGATATATTATTAATTGTTTACGTCTTGTATAACAATATATACAAAAAGAGTGATTACATAGTATTGTTTGGAAGTAACGATATATTACTAATTGTTTACGTCTTGTATAACAATATATACAAAAAAGAGTGATTACATAGTATTGTTTGGAAGTAACGATATATTACTAATTGTTTACGTCTTGTATAACAATATATACAAAAAAAGTGATTACATAGTACTTGTTTGAAGTAACGATATATTACTAATTGTTTACGTCTTGTATAACAATATATACAAAAAGAGTGATTACATAGTACTGTTTGGAAGTAACGATATATTAATAATTGTTCACGTCTTGCATAACAATATATACAAAAAGAGTGATTACATTGTATTGTTTGGAAGTAACGATATATTAGTAATTGTTTACGTCTTGTATAACAATATATACAAAAAGAGTGATTACATAGTATTGTTTTGAAGTAACGATATATTAGTAATTGTTTACGTCTTGTATAACAATATATACAAAAAAGTGATTACATAGTGCTGTTTGGAAGTAACGATATATTACTAATTGTTTACGTCTTGTATAACAATATATACAAAAAGAGTGATTACATAGTATTGTTTGAAAGTAACGATATATTACTAATTGTTTACGTCTTGTATAACAATATATACAAAAAGAGTGATTACATAGTATTGTTTTAAAGTAACGATATATTAGTATTGTTTATGTCTTGTATAACAATATATAAAAAGAGTGATTACATAGTATTGTTTGGAAGTAACGA
This sequence comes from Tachypleus tridentatus, assembly GCF_004210375.1. Classification (NCBI taxonomy): domain Eukaryota; kingdom Metazoa; phylum Arthropoda; class Merostomata; order Xiphosura; family Limulidae; genus Tachypleus; species Tachypleus tridentatus. The sequence goes on along the minus strand of NC_134828.1, from coordinate 20,092,338 downwards.
TATATTATTAATTGTTTACGTCTTGTATACGTCTTGTTTATAAACAATATATACAAAAAAGAGTGATTACATAGTACTGTTTGGAAGTAACGATATATTATTAATTGTTTACGTCTTGTATAACAATATATACAAAAGAGTGATTACATAGTATTGTTTGGAAGTAACGATATATTAGTAATTGTTTACGTCTTGTATAACAATATATACAAAAGAGTGATTACATAGTATTGTTTGGAAGTAACGATATATTATTAATTGTTTACGTCTTGTATAACAATATATACAAAAAGAGTGATTACATAGTATTGTTTGAAGTAACGATATATTACTAATTGTTTACGTCTTGTATAACAATATATACAAAAAGAGTGATTACATAGTATTGTTTGAAAGTAACGATATATTAATAATTGTTTACGTCTTGTATAACAATATATACAAAAAAGAGTGATTACATAGTATTGTTTGAAGTAACGATATATTAGTAATTGTTTACGTCTTGTATAACAATATATACAAAAAAAGAGTGATTACATAGTATTGTTTGGAAGTAACGATATATTAGTAATTGTTTACGTCTTGTATAACAATATATACAAAAAGAGTGATTACATAGTATTGTTTGGAAGTAACGATATATTACTAATTGTTTACGTCTTGTATAACAATATATACAAAAAAGAGTGATTACATAGTATTGTTTGGAAGTAACGATATATTACTAATTGTTTACGTCTTGTATAACAATATATACAAAAAAGAGTGATTACATAGTATTGTTTGGAGTAACGATATATTAGTAATTGTTTACGTCTTGTATAACAATATATACAAAAAAGAGTGATTACATAGTACTGTTTGTAACTGACGATATATTAATCGTTGTTCACGTCTTGCATAACAATATATACAAAAAGAGTGATTACATAGTACTGTTTGGAAGTAACGATATATTACTAATTATTTACGTCTTGCATAACAGTATATACAAAAAAGAGTGATTACATAGTACTGTTTGGAAGTAACGATATATTAGTAATTGTTTACGTCTTGTATAACAATATATACAAAAAGAGTGATTACATAGTATTGTTTGGAAGTAACGATATATTAGTAATTGTTTACGTCTTGTATAACAATATATACAAAAAAGTGATTACATAGTATTGTTTTGAAGTAACGATATATTAGTAATTGTTTACGTCTTGTATAACAATATATACAAAAAAAAAGTGATTACATAGTATTGTTTGGAAGTAACGATATATTACTAATTGTTTACGTCTTGTATAACAATATATACAAAAAAGAGTGATTACATAGTATTGTTTGGAAGTAACGATATATTAGTAATTGTTTACGTCTTGTATAACAATATATACAAAAAAGAGTGATTACATAGTACTGTTTGGAAGTAACGATATATTACTAATTGTTTACGTCTTGTATAACAATATATACAAAAAAGAGTGATTACATAGTATTGTTTGAAGTAACGATATATTACTAATTGTTTACGTCTTGCATAACAATATATACAAAAAGAGTGATTACATTGTATTGTTTGGAAGTAACGATATATTAGTAATTGTTTACGTCTTGTATAACAATATATACAAAAAGAGTGATTACATAGTATTGTTTGGAAGTAACGATATATTACTAATTGTTTACGTCTTGTATAACAATATATACAAAAAAGATACATAGTACTGTTTGAAAGTAACGATATTTTATAATTGTTTACGTCTTGTATAACAATATATACAAAAAGAGTGATTACATAGTATTGTTTGAAAGTAACGATATATTACTAATTGTTTACGTCTTGTATAACAATATATACAAAAGAGTGATTACATAGTATTGTTTTGAAGTAACGATATATTAGTAATTGTTTACGTCTTGTATAACAATATATACAAAAAAGAGTGATTACATAGTATTGTTTGGAAGTAACGATATATTACTAATTGTTTACGTCTTGTATAACAATATATACAAAAAAAGAGTGATTACATAGTACTGTTTGGAAGTAACGATATATTACTAATTGTTTACGTCTTGTATAACAATATATACAAAAAGTTTGGAGTAACGATATATTACAATTGTTTACGTCTTGTATAACAATATATACAAAAAGAGTGATTACATAGTATTGTTTTGAAGTAACGAAATATTACTAATTGTTGCCGTCTTGTATAACAATATATACAAAAAAAGTGATACATAGTACTGTTTCAAAGTAACGATATATTAGTAATTGTTTACGTCTTGTATAACAATATATACAAAAAAAGAGTGATTACATAGTATTGTTTGAAAGTAACGATATATTACTAATTGTTTACGTCTTGTATAACAATATATACAAAAAAGAGTGATTACATAGTATTGTTTTGAAGTAACGAAATATTAGTTATTGTTTATGTCATCTATAATAATATATACAAAAAGAGTGATCACATATTATTGTTTGGAAGTAACGATATATTAGTTATTGTTTACGTCTTGTATAACAATATATACAAAAGAGTGATTACATAGTATTGTTTGGTAAGTAACGATATATTACAAAAAAGTATTATAGTGTTTGGACGTCTTTGTATAACAATATATACAAAAAAGAGTGATTACATATTGTTTGGAAGTAACGATATATTATTAATTTTTACGTCTTGTATAACAATATATACAAAAAAGAGTGATTACATAGTATTGTTTGAAAGTAACGATATATTACTAATTGTTTACGTCTTGTATAACAATATATACAAAAAAGAGTGATTACATAGTGCTGTTTGGAAGTAACGATATATTAGTAATTGTTTACGTCTTGTATAACAATATATACAAAAAAGAGTGATTACATAGTATTGTTTGGAAGTAACGATATATTAGTAATTGTTTACGTCTTGTATAACAATATATACAAAAAAGAGTGATTACATAGTATTGTTTGGAAGTAACGATATATTATTAATTGTTTACGTCTTGTATAACAATATATACAAAAAGAGTGATTACATAGTATTGTTTGGAAGTAACGATATATTAGTAATTGTTTACGTCTTGTATAACAATATATACAAAAAAGTGATTACATAGTATTGTTTGAAAGTAACGATATATTATTAATTGTTTACGTCTTGTATAACAATATATACAAAAAAGAGTGATTACATAGTATTGTTTGGAAGTAACGATATATTATTAATTGTTTACGTCTTGTATAACAATATATACAAAAAAAGAGTGATTACATAGTATTGTTTGGAAGTAACGATATATTAGTAATTGTTTACGTCTTGTATAACAATATATACAAAAAGAGTGATTACATAGTATTGTTTGGAAGTAACGATATATTACTAATTGTTTACGTCTTGTATAACAATATATACAAAAAAAGAGTGATTACATAGTTCTGTTTGAAGTAACGATATATTACTAATTGTTTACGTCTTGTATAACAATATATACAAAAAAAAGAGTGATTACATAGTACTGTTTGAAAGTAACGATATATTACTAATTGTTTACGTCTTGTATAACAATATATACAAAAAGAGTGATTACATAGTATTGTTTGAAGTAACGATATATTATAATTGTTTACGTCTTGTATAACAATATATACAAAAGAGTGATTACATAGTATTGTTTGGAAGTAACGATATATTATTAATTGTTTACGTCTTGTATAACAATATATACAAAAAAGAGTGATTACATAGTATTGTTTGAAGTAACGATATATTACTAATTGTTTACGTCTTGTATAACAATATATACAAAAAGAGTGATTACATAGTATTGTTTGGAAGTAACGATATATTACTAATTGTTTACGTCTTGTATAACAATATATACAAAAAGAGTGATTACATAGTATTGTTTGAAGTAACGATATATTACTAATTCTTCACGTGTTGCATAACAATATATACAAAAAAGAGTGATTACATAGTATTGTTTGAGGTAACGACATATTAGTAATTGTTTACGTCTTGTATAACAGTATATACAAAAAGAGTGAATACATAGTACTGTTTGTAACTGACGATATATTAATCGTTGTTCACGTCTTGCATAACAATATATACAAAAAGAATGATTACATAGTACTGTTTGGAAGTAACGATATATTACTAATTATTTACGTCTTGCATAACAGTATATACAAAAAGAGTGATTACATAGTACTGTTTGGAAGTAACGATATATTAGTAATTGTTTACGTCTTGTATAACAATATATACAAAAAAGTGATACATAGTACTGTTTGAAAGTAACGATATTTAGTAATTGTTTGCGTTTTGTATAACAATATTCACAAAAAGAGTGATTATATAGTATTGTGTGAAAGTATCGATATATTACTAATTGTTTACGTCTTGCACAACAATATATACAAAAAGAGTGATTACATAGTGCTGTTTGGAAGTGACGATATATTTGTAATTGTTTACGTCTTGTATAACAATATATACAAAAAGAGTGATTACATAGTACTGTTTGGAAGTGACGATATATTACTAATTGTTTAAGTCTTGTATAACAATATATACAAAAAGGAGTGATTACATATTATTGTTTGGAAGTAACGATATATTACTAATTGTTGCCGTCTTGTATAACAATATATACAAAAAAGTGATACATAGTACTGTTTCAAAGTAACGATATTTAGTAATTGTTTACGTTTTGTATAACAATATACACAAAAGGAGTGATTATATAGTATTGTGTGAAAGTATCGATATATTACTAATTGTTTACGTCTTGCATAACAATATATACAAAAAGAGTGATTACATAGTATTGTTGGAAGTAACGATATATTACTAATTGTTTACGTCTTGTATAATAATATATACAAAAAGAGTGATTACATAGTATTGTTTTGAAGTAACGAAATATTAGTTATTGTTTATGTCATCTATAATAATATATACAAAAAGAGTGATTACATAGTACTGTTTGGAAGTAACGATATATTAGTAATTGTTTACGTCTTGTATAACAATATATACAAAAAAAAAGTGATTACATAGTATTGTTTGAAAGTAACGATATATTACTAATTGTTTACGTCTTGTATAACAATATATACAAAAAAGAGTGATTACATAGTATTGTTTGAAAGTAACGATATATTACTAATTGTTTACGTCTTGTATAACAATATATACAAAAGAGTGATTACATAGTACTGTTTGGAAGTAACGATATATTAGTAATTGTTTACGTCTTGTATAACAATATATACAAAAAAGAGTGATTACATAGTATTGTTTGGAAGTAACGATATATTACTAATTGTTTACGTCTTGTATAACAATATATACAAAAAAGAGTGATTACATAGTATTGTTTGGAAGTAACGATATATTACTAATTGTTTACGTCTTGTATAACAATATATACAAAAAAAAGTGATTACATAGTACTGTTTGAAAGTAACGATATATTAGTAATTGTTTACGTCTTGTATAACAATATATACAAAAAAGAGTGATTACATAGTATTGTTTGAAAGTATCGATATATTACTAATTGTTTACGTCTTGTATAACAATATATACAAAAAGAGTGATTACATAGTATTGTTTTGAAGTAACGAAATATTAGTTATTGTTTACGTCTTGTATAACAATATATACAAAAAAGAGTGATTACATAGTATTGTTTGGAAGTAACGATATATTAGTAATTGTTTACGTCTTGTATAACAATATATACAAAAAAGAGTGATTACATAGTACTGTTTGAAGTAACGATATATTAATAATTGTTTACGTCTTGTATAACAATATATACAAAAAAGAGTGATTACATAGTATTGTGTGAAAGTAACGATATATTACTAATTGTTCACGTCTTGTATAACAATATATACAAAAAGAGTGATTACATAGTACTGTTTGGAAGTAACGATATATTATTAATTGTTTACGTCTTGTATAACAATACATACAAAAAGAGTGATTACATAGTATTGTTTTGAAGTAACCATATGTTAGTGATTGTTTACGTCTTGTATAACAATATATACAAAAAGAGTGATTACATAGTATTGTTTGGAAGTAAAGATATGTTAGTAATTGTTTACGTCTTGTATAACAATATATACAAAAAGAGTGATTACATAGTATTGTTTGGAAGTAACGATATATTACTAATTATTTACGTCTTGTATAACAATATATACAAAAAAAGTGATTACATAGTACTGTTTGGAAGTAACGATATATTACTAATTGTTGACGTCTTGTATAACAATACATACAAAAAGAGTGATACATAGTACTGTTTGGAAGCAACGATATATTACTAATTGTTGACGTCTTGCATAAAAATATATACAAAAAGAGTGATTATATAGTATTGTTTGGAAGCAACGATATATCAGTAATTGTTTACGTCTTGTATAACAATATATACAAAAAGAGTGAATACATAGTTCTGTTTGGAAGTAACGATATATTACTAATTGTTCACGTCTTGTATAACAATATATACAAAAAGAGTGATTACATAGTACTGTTTGAAAGTAACGATATATTACTAATTGTTCACGTCTTGTATAACAATATATACAAAAAGAGTGATTACATAGTACTGTTTGGAAGTAACGATATATTATTAATTGTTTACGTATTGTATAACAATATATACAAAAAGAGTGATTACATAGTATTGTTTGGAAGTAACGATATATTAGTAATTGTTTACGTCTTGTATAACAATATATACAAAAAGAGTGATTACATAGTATTGTTTGGAAGTAACGATATATTAGTAATTGTTTACGTCTTGTATAAAAATATATACAAAAAGAGTGATTACATAGTATTGTTTGGGAGCAACGATATATTACTAATTGTTTACGTCTTGTATAACTATATATACAAAAAGAGTGATTACATAGTACTGTTTGGAAGTAACGATATATTACTAATTGTTGACGTCTTGTATAACAATATATACAAAAAGAGTGATTACATAGTATTGTTTGGAAGTAACGATATAGTACTAATTGTTTACGTCTTGCATAACAGTATATACAAAAAGAGTGATTATAAGGTATTGTTTGGAAGGAACGATATATTACTAATTGTTGCCGTCTTGTATAACAATATATACAAAAAGAGTGATTACATAGTACTGTTTGGAAGTAACGATATATTACTAATTGTTGACGTCTTGTATAACAATATATACAAAAAGAGTGATTATAAGGTATTGTTTGGAAGGAACGATATATTACTAATTGTTGCCGTCTTGTATAACAATATATACAAAAAGAGTGATCACATAGTACTGTTTGCAAGTAACGATATATTACTGATTGTTGACGTCTTGTATAACAATGTATACAAAAAGAGTGATACATTGTACTGTTTGGAAGTAACGATATATTACTTATTGTTTACGTCTTGTATAACAATATATACAAAAAGAGTGATTACATAGTATTGTTTGGAAGTAACGATATATTACTAATTATTTACATCTTGTATAACAATATATACAAAAAGAGTGATTACATAGTATTGTTTGGAAGTAACGATATATTACTAATTGTTTACGTCTTGTATAACAATATATACAAAAAGAGTGATTACATAGTATTGTTTGGAAGTAACGATATATTACTAATTGTTTACGTCTTGTATAACAATATATACAAAAAGAGTGATTACATAGTATTGTTTGGAAGTAACGATAGGTTACAGTTATGTAGTGTTCAAACTAACGTTTTGTCTTGCAGGCCGTGATTGGCTCTTAATTATCATACTATAAAACCTTTAAAAGTATGTGATTATTGTAATAGCTGAACATGAAATTTGATAGATAAACTAATTATTGTAGAAAGAAATTATTCAAATAAAATAATTATAAGATCAAAAATTAGTAACTTTAATGAAACGAAAAATGATTAAATGCAACTCTTTTAAACTCAGAAAAACATCGGACCATCTGTAACCTGGATTATACCTCGTGAATTTTTTTATTTTTATTTATTAACTAACTGAACAGAAAAATATCCAAATACATGTTTCAGGTATGATGTGTGTGACGTGTTTTCAGCTTTGCCAACATTATAAAGAATTAATTAAAGTGAGTTGTAGGTGGTCAGTAGAAGAAAACGAAGTTATAAGAAACAGAATTCGTCAGTCGATTTAGCAGTTATCAATCATTATAGAACATAAATATAGTAAACCCTCTACCACTTTTTGATGCATTCTAGATTTATTCTTCTGATTTGCTTTCGCTGATTACTGGTGAGGGTTAAATTATCCGTAAGAAATGTGACCTGGTAACATGAAGTGGTAAAAGGAACTATAGGTTCGGGGTTTCGAATCTCTTTTTTGTTCTTTTAAACATTTTGTTTGGCTGAATACTTTAGAATAATAAATTAATGTCACCAATGTCATCGTAAGTCTTCAATGTGCGAAAAATTGATATAGTATCAAGCATGACGTCAATATGGCAAAATAAAATAATATAACAAAATAGGATGAAACTGTCTTCAAATTATAATAACTTTGTTAACGAACGCAAAAAAAAAGCTACACAAAGTCTGTGCTCTGCTAACCACGGATATCGAAACCCGGTTTCTAATGCTGGGGGGGGGTGAGAAAACGTTTCGTGGAACAGATTTCATTTTGTTTGATGTTTTGAATTTTGCCCAAAAAGCTACAGGTGGGTTATCTGCGCTAGTCATCTTTAATTTAGCAGTATAAGACTAGGGGTAGACAGCTAGTCATTACCATCCACAGCTAACTAGAGGGTAAACAGCTAGTCATCACCACCCACAGCTAACTCTTAGGCTAATCTTTTACTAACGAATAGTGTGATTTACCGCGACTTTATAACGCACCCACGAATGAAAGGCGAGCATATTTGGCGTGACAGTGATTCAAACCCACGACTCGCAGATTACGAATCGAACGCCCTAATCACCTGGCCATGACAGCTTAAAGTTTGTAATGAGGAGTGTGTGTTTTTTTAAAGTGAAACTTGTACTCGCTGGATCTCTGTATTGTTTTCTTACAACTCACATACAGTGGTGTGTAAAGTTATAAAATAATCCTACGCTGTCTAAGTTCTACATTTTGAGGAGAAAATTACTTATGCATGTTTTTGGGTATAAGATGAAAGCCCAAATCAGAAGACTGGAATGCTCTATAATTTAGTCCTAAGTTTGAATAGAGATATGAAAAGTAAAACAGACACATAACAACTAATAAAATAATAATCAGATTATTAAATTGTTCGGTAATGTTGGAAGAAATAGGTAATCACTATAAAGACAGAACACAAGATTAAATAAAATAAATAAAAACCAGTGAAGTTGTACTCGAATACAAGTAAGAAAATATGGACGTCAGAATGATCGTGTGCATTGGATAATATCGTCCAGCCACAAACAACAGTGAAGGTACAGAATTTTAATATACCAGGAGAATAAACACTTTGGTTTGCTGTAGAAAGTGTGATAAACAACATTAATGCGACGCTTTAAATTAGATATACAAACACATTCATAATTGCACACGAAACGTGATAATAACACATCATTTAGGCATGTTTTAATTACATTCAATTCAAATGTTTAATTTTATTAACTTGATATCGCTAGTAAAACCATGAAAACATTGTATCAGTATTTTAACGCCATCTACCGTTACATATTATCATTATGTTAGTAGCATAAAGGTAGCCTTAAAGAAACAAACAATTATTAAAAACAGATAACAAATGACCGCAGTGGTTTAAAATCAATGGAACTTCAACATTTTATTATGTTCTTAACTTGTGATGAGATTACGTAAAATTGGCGATAGCATTTTAAAAGGTTAAAGTTAAACCTAAACCGAAAATATTAAACATTACAACTAAGTTTTAAAAACATGATAATTAGGTTCATTTCAAGTAGATTATCTGTAAATATGTAACACTTTTGAAATAAAAATCACTTAGCTATTAACATAAGTTTAGTTTATTGTTTAGGCGTAAAATTAGGCAAGGGGCTATCTGTGCTAAGCCTAAAATTGATATCAAAATGTGTTTTTGATTGTTTTAAGTCCTCGATGTTATGTAAATGTTAGCAGCAAATTTTAACAATGTAAAAATACTTATAGGTTTTTCCTTCACAAATGCTTATAACAGAAAAACCTGTAGGTAAATGTAGAAAATGTCTATTTAGCATATCCATAATCTACAAACCTAACTTTTGTTTAAACTGTAGTTGTTATGCAGGAAATTATTTACAGTATTTTCACACACGTACACATACGTTTTAATAACTGACTTTACACAAGCCAGCTATTCAGATTTTGAATGTAATATTCATTCCTCATCACGCAGGGATTTGTTACAAATTATTTAAATCCAACTATTATTTGTTTACCATAACGCGACCCGGCATGGCCAGGTGGTTAGGGCGCTCGATCCATAATCTGAGGGTCGAAGATTCGAATCCCTATCGCACCAAACATGCTCGCCTTTCAGCCGTGGGGGCTTTATAATGTTTCAGCCAATTCCACTATTCGTTGGTAGAAGAGTAGCCCAACAGATGGCGGTGGGTGGAGATGACTAGTTACCTTCCCTCTAGTCTTATACTGCTAAATTAGGGACGGCTAGCGCAGACAGCCCTTGTGTAGCTTTGCGCGAAGTTTATAAACAAACAAACCCCGAAGAAGAAAAGTCCACTTTTCAGTAGCACTAGGAATAAGGGGTTTTTAGTTAATTTTATTCATTTATATGAAGACTTCTTGAACCTAAGTGTTATTCTAACATCATGAACAATTAATCCCAAAAACTATTGTTCACAATAATAAACTAAATAATCCCAATAATTATTATTTGATCATCCATAATTCTGTATTTTGATCTTCCTACTTTCAGGTTAGTTCTTTACGATGCCATATGTAGACCTCACCTGTAATGAATGTTACAAAAGTTGGTAACGTAAGGGTTAACAGGAATCTTTAGTCCAGACGAGAAGAAGGAATAAATGTGTTGGTGACGTAAGGGTTAACAGGAATCTTTAGTGCAGACGAGAAGAAGGAATAAATGTGTTGGTAACGTAAGAGTTAACAGGAATCTTTAGTGCAGACGAGAAGAAGGAATAAATGTGTTGGTAACGTAAGAGTTAACAGGAATCTTTAGTGCAGACGAGAAGAAGGAATAAATGTGTTGGTGAATCGTAAGGGTTAACAGGAATCTTTAGTCCAGACGAGAAGAAGGAATAAATGTGTTGGTAAGGGTTAACAGGAATCTTTAACGTAAGGGTTAACAGGAATCTTTAGTCCAGACGAGAAGAAGGAATAAATGTGTTGGTGACGTAAGGGTTAACAGGAATCTTTAGTGCAGACGAGAAGAATAAATTTTGGTGACGTAAGGGTTAACAGGAATCTTTAGTGCAGACGAGAAGAAGGAATAAATGTGTTGGTAACGTAAGAGTTAACAGGAATCTTTAGTGCAGACGAGAAGAAGAATAAATGTGTAAGAGTTAACAGGAATCTTTAGTGCAGACGAGAAGAAGTAAGGGTTAACAGGAATCTTTAGTCCAGACGAGAAGGAATAAATGAACGTAAATGTTAACAGGAATCTTTAGTCCAGACGAGAAGAAGGAATAAATGTGTTGGTGACGTAAGGGTTAACAGGAATCTTTAGTCCAGACGAGAAGAAGGAATAAATGTGTTGGTAACGTAAGGGTTAACAGGAATCTTTAGTCCAGACGAGAAAAAGGAATAAATATGAAGTCTAAGTTAATTGACCACAGTTTTATTCGTCTTCATGTTATTTATTCTTGGGTATCCCAAGATGTATAGATGAAACAAAACAGAAGTAAATAAATAAACTAGCGGGTTTATCAAAGTTCAGATAAGTTACCTCCTTCAAAATGTTTTAAGATTTTGAGTTTTCTCTATCGTTTCTTATCAGGGAATGTGTTAAACAATAATAAATTATGATAATATACATAGAGAAGAAACGGTCACTGTGTATCGATACTTGTTAGTTAGTTTGTTTGTTTTTTGAATTTCGCGCAAAGCTACTCGAAGGCTATCTGCGCTAGCCATCCATAATTAACAGTGTAAGACTAGAGGGAAGGCAGCTAGTCGTCACCATTCACCGTTAACTCTTGGTATACTCTTTTACCAACGAATAGTGGGATTGACGGTAACATTATAACGCTCCCACGGGTGAAAGGGCGAGCATGTTCGGTGCGACGAGGATTCGAACCTGCGACCCTCAAATTACGAGTCGAACGCCTTAACACACCTGGCCGTGCCGGGCCGAAACTTGTTAGCGTCGAGAGCCTGTCAACTTTCCGCTGAGCCATAGACGAAAAGTTACAAAAACAAAGTTGCTGCAGTAACTGGAGTAACAAACATTTCCCGTCGAGGTAAGCTCAGCTCCTCATGAGTCATTTGTGTTTAGACGTTCCTAATTTTGAACTGATAAACTACAGGGAAATAGCACCCACTACATTTCTTGCTATTGTTTGACAGAACGTCGATACAGAGTACCAGAGCGTCTTATTACAGAGCACGTTTGTCCAACAACGGGGTAAGAACCACGAATCCTTGTATTTATAGTTCAGGCAAGCTCGAGCCAAAATGGTTTTCCCTATATTTGTTAAATCAATGTAGAACAAAACAATATACAACAATGTTATGGACTAAACAATATAAAAATACTTAGGATAAAGACAATGTACAACAATACTGAGAACAAAAAAACAACATACAAGAATACTTGTATACAATACAATTTTGAATACAAAAATAATACACAACAACACTTAAGACAGATGTAATTTTTCGCAAAGACAGTGTGACTGAAGCTTACGTTGAAGAAAAAAAAATCTCATAAAGAGAACTTACTTTAGACGATTTATACAGAGGCATTTTGCAGGGTAAACCTTTATGGGTTTATGCTCTTATAGAATTTCGCAATTTAAAATGAGTAACAACACTTTGAATGCCATTTAATAATACTTTGCAAAACTACATGCATAAAGATGAAGCAAGATATCTAAAACCTATGAAGGACAACTTACCTCAATTGTTCTAGATGTTTAAAAACTTAGAACGACAAGTTACCTCAATCATTCTAGTTGTTTAAAAACTTAGAACGACAACTTACCTCAATTCTTCTAAATGTTTAAAAACTTAGAACGACAACTTACCTCAATTCTTCTAAATGTTTAAAAACTAAAGAATGACAACTTACCTCAATTCTTCTAAATGTTTAAAAACTTAGAACGACAACTTACCTCAATTCTTCTAAATGTTTAAACACTTAGAACGACAACTTACCTCAATTGTTCTAGATGTTTAAAAACTTAGAACGACAAGTTACCTCAATTGTTCTAGATGTTTAAAAACTTAGAACGACAACTTACCTCAATTCTTCTTCTCGAGATTTCATTTCTTTTAATTCTTCTTGTATTTTTGTTTCTGTTGAAGAGATTGACTTCCTCTGTACAGCAGGTGGCTTTACAGACGATCCTCTTTTATCCAAAACCTGATGACCATTTGCTCTTCCAACTGGAAGTGGGCTCTTTAAAACCGGACTGGTGATGGAGCGAATTTCTTTGCCTTTACTGGCAATGAATTTCTGCATGCTGATACTACGACCAACCGTATTATGAGAAATATATTTTCTTCCGACTGAGAGTGTGGAAGAAGATGAACTGGAAGAGCTGCTTGGAGACGGAGCTTCAGGTAGACCGTTAACCCTAGCTTCGTTTACTTTACTATTTGGGGCTGGAGGTTTTTCAAAAATTTGGATTGTGGGTGACGGAGACTTTATTACAGAATTCTCTAACTTTTTAGTTGCGTTAAAGCACTCTTTAGTGAACTTCCCTGTTTGAATTGACTCTCCAACCCGGCTCACTTTTGCATCTGTTCGTTCCTGGGAAATAGTTTGGATTTGGCCTGCCTCTCTGAGCGCCAACTCCCGTTGAGTTTGTTCTTCAATTTCTTGCTGAATTCTTGTAGTTGCTAGTGCTTTCTGTGTACCTTGTCTCCCATTTGACAAATGAAGAGTATTGGGTCTAATATAGTCTCTAGACGACTGTGTTTTGGGGGTTTGAAACCTGTCATTTGTTTTCACTTCAGCAGAAGGTCGTTGTGTCCCTCTTTGTTTCCGCCACGCATCCTCTCGCTCCTTTGTTAGTCGAACTTCCCGTTCCACTGGAGACTCCTTTAAAAGTTGAAATACAGGCTTTTCGTCTTCCAGTTCAGTATCTATAAGAGGTCGGACACGAATTTCCTCTTTTCTTCTGAGAGACAGAGAGGGTACTGGACTATTCTTATTTGAATGAGAATAGCCCCCAAATGGGAGCTCCTTTGCGTTACTGTTGGTCGTCGAATCAACGGTAGAGAAAGCTGTATTTTTTCCTGTGTGGTTATTTTTCGCAGACCAAGTCTCTTGATCTTTATTTGAAAATAAATCCAAATGTTTCCTCATTTTGCGAAGTTCATCCTCTCTTTCCTTTAGTTCTCTTATCTCCATGGCGATTTTTGATTCTGTGTTGACGTTGCTGGGTGATTTCTCCGCGGTTTGATCCTGAGGAGAAAGTGAACGTTGAGCACTAGAAGGACGATCACTGTAAGTTTCGACTATAACGAAAGGTTTGCTAATTTCTTTCTTATTTTCAAGAGGACGTAAGTTCTCTGCTTGATTGTGATCCTTTAAAAACGCTTTCTCTCGCTCTATTTGAGATTGGATTTCAATGTCAAGTATACTTTCTTCCATGACTGCTTTATTTATATTTTCAAGCTCCATTGTTTTTGAAGCTACAAGACTGTTTACTGTTGAGGCTTGGATCTCTTTATCTTCTGCAATGTTTGCTAAAATACTTGGTTCTGTTTCGTGTAGATGCAAAACTACAGTTTTAGTGACTGAATTATGATCACCAGTTTCTCCAATTTTTGAAAGATCTACTGATTCTTTTAATTTATCCAATGATCCTTCGTACTGTGTGTTACTAGGTGCGGTAGTTTCTGAAGAACTTAGCAGTTCGTGTTTGTTTTCAATATTGTCAAGATCCGTAGCTTTGGACTCTCCTTCTTGATTGTCGTCTACAATTCCTTGTATAAGTGTGGAATGGCTTGGAATCTTATAAGGTGGCTCGCTTTCAGAAAATAGTGAACACTGTGGTTCAACAGCACTTTGTAGTTTTTGTATAGATATTGGGTTAGATACTTTTGACGATGGGAGCACTTCTGTAACTAAGAGCTCTTGAGAATTAGAAGTTTCCAAGTGTTCAACAGCCTCAGAAGCACTCTCTGAGGGGGAATCATAAACAGCTAATATATCTGAAGAATCTTCAGTGTTTGATGTCTCTAAACAAGGCTTAGGTTCGTAAGTAACTAGATTTGAAGTATCTTGGATGTTTGATGTCTCTGAACAAGACTTAACTTCGCAAACAACTGAGCTTGAAAACTCCTGAGTGTTTGATGTCTCTAAACAAGGCTTAGGTTCATAAGTAACTAGATTTGAAGTATCTTGGATGTTTGATGTCTCTGAACAAGACTTAACTTCGCAAACAACTGAGCTTGAAAACTCCTGAGTGTTTAATGTCTCTAAACAAGGCTTAGGTTCGTAAGTAACTAGATTTGAAGTATCTTGGATGTTTGATGTCTCTGAACAAGACTTAACTTCGCAAACAACTGAGCTTGAAAACTCCTGAGTGTTTGATGTCTCTAAACAAGGCTTAGGTTCGTAAGTAACTGGATTTGAAGAATCTTGGATGTTTGATGTCTCTAAACAAAGCTTAGATTCGTAAGTTACTGGATTTGAATAATCTTGTATGTTTGAGGTTTCCAAAAGGAGGTTACATTCGTGCAAATCTGAAGTCTCTAAGTGAGGCTCATTAGAATGTGAAATATCTAAGACTTTGTCTGCTGCTACTGATACGTGCACCGTTTTTTCAAGGATATTAACTCCTGTGAAATCTGTAATTTCTCCAGGTGTTTCAGCTGACTGAGAAATATCAACAGATGAGTCACTAGGAAGAGATGAGTATTTGGGATTCTGTTCTAATTGTTTTTTATCTTGTTTTGCCACATTATTGCTTTTGTTTTCTAGACTGTCGTGTTCCAGAGGTTCAGAACTGTTAATCAGTGGTGATTCAAGAGAATCATTAAAACTTTTTTGGTAAGAATTATCTAATTCCCCAAGTTCGAGGATATTAGAATGGCCGTTTAGTTGTTCGGAGAGTTTATTTATTGTAGTTATCACCTGATTGTTAGATTCTTCCTTAGAATCACTGACGACATTCAGGGGCTGTTTTTCCATTATCACTGCCTGTCTGATATTCTTGAAGTAGAGAATCCTCTTGAAAATCACTCAAAGAAGAACAACGTATTCTGAAATATGTCAGAATAATAATAATAAATTATATTTACTTTATCCAAGACATAGTATTATGCAGGCTAATCTCAGTTCTTTTCTTCGCTTTAATAAACTAACACAAATTGTCGATCCTGTAATATTGACATGAATTTTCAGTTGTGTATAATAAAATTTTATTTCCTAAAAGGATCACGCATTCAAAAATATATGAAGAAATCAAACAGGGTATAGACTTACAACATGTATTACTTAAAGCATAATAACAATAATTTTACAATAACACCATTCAAAGTATTGTACAAGACAACATTTTTACAATATTAACAACATATACCTTACACCCTTAAATAACAATCATTTATTAGTTGTTCATTTTAAATTGTAAATAATTTATATAATCAACGAATACACAATGACGAAGAAAACAAAATGAACGAAATAAAGTAGTCAAAACGAATTTATCTTTGTTCATCATTTATTTAAGGAAAATTTGCAGAAGTGATATTGTAAGTGTTAAATATTAAAGGTTTGTGATGTTCGCCAATTGTCAGTTGAAGGTATTACTTATTCTTCTTAATAGTATGTGTTGTTGTTGGGCTTAGAATTCCTCTGCAGTAAGTGCCTGTGATTTGTTGGTGATAAATTTAAAGATAAACAAAGAGCACGCTCTTCACTTGCTTTCAAAATAGTATATATATATATATATATTCGAACTGTTTAAACGTACAACAAATTATTTACATTATAGAGATCACAGGAATATCATAAAACTATATATAGTCTTTTTCTTAGCAAAATCCATTTATGCCTATTAAATTGTTCCAGACTTTCAGTTGGCCAGCCAAACTGCCTTGCTATGACATTAATATTCCGTATATAATTTACTTACAATGTAATGTGAGTTACTGCAGTTGTATAATGCTCTTCTACTATTCGTTTCGTCTTCAAAATGTCCTCTGTTCCATTTGTCAAAATTCAATTACTTTAGAGCCATATTTTGAAGGAATAAATGATTATTCTTTTTTCACCTTTCCTACTGACAGTGTTGCTCTAACATGTTAAAGGTTAAGCCTATGTTAATTGTTAGGACTATCACTTTTACCGAAGTTAATTTCACGACAAGTTTTCCTTGTCCGTAACTTTGGTTTTTTTCCTACTGTCTCTGTCCTCTCTATTGTTTCCCGCCACTCTCGTATTATTTATACGTTTATTAATAAATCTTCTGTTCGTTATATTCTCTACATCAGTGAATTACAAGCGCAACTTCCAATAATCGTCTTCTTTTAACTATCTTATAATAAAAACTAAAAATTAAAACAAGATAATTGTTCACAAAACAAACTAATTAATAATATCTACAAGAAACAGTCTTTTATATAACAGAAAGTGAAGCTTACTTTTGTTGTTTATGGAAAAATAAAGAAAGGACAGTGAAAACAAAAAGCATACACTTATAATCTTTTCTCTAGAGAAAATTACAGCAATAACAAAGTAAACGAGAATTATGAACTTCCATTTCTATCAGGAAAAATGTCTAGGCAAAAGCCGATTCCTAAACTATCGTTTTATATAATATAGTAGTAAAAAATAATGGACATTAAACTGTGAAACTTTCTCAAGGTTTCTAATAGCATAATATCTTATTCTGTTCATTCTGCAACAAAGTTGGCAAACATACCATAAAACACAGCATTATAACAATTTCAAGTAACTGTAATATAACAGTTCATGTCGTATAGTATGATAATTATCTGAAATAATTATAATATAACACTGTCAGTGTCCTACAGTAAAGAGATTCCTGAAGTAATTAGAACATAACAATTTTTGTTCCCCGTTGTGATTTGTTGGAGTAATTGGAATGAAGCAAATTATTTAGTTGACTCTATGAAAAATAAAAAGTTTTATGGACTTGGGTTCTAATCAGCAACTATTTAAGAAACAAATTTGATTATCTTTTGTTTTTGTTTTTTTAATTTCACGCAAAGCTACATGAGGGCTATCTGCGCTAGCCGTCCCTAATTTAGCAGTGTAAGACTAGAGAGAAGGCAGCTAGTCATCACCACCCACCGCTAACTCTTGGGCTACTCTTTTACCAAGGAATAGTGGGATTGACCGTCAAATTATAACGCCCCCACGGCTGAAATAGCGAGTATGTTTGGTGCGACGGGAATCCGAACCCGCGACCCTTACATTACGAGTTGAAAGCCTTAACACCTCTCGCCATGCCGTGTCTTGATAATCTTATACCCCCAGACAAGTACACGTACTTCGAAAATGAAGGACTGAAGTTCTTGGATAATCTTTTCTATAATTCTAATCCTAACCTCATCACTATGTTAATAAATGCATATAACAATAATAGTACAGATAATGGAACTCTTGCTTGAATGATACTGGAAAAAACGTTTTTATTTCGCGATGTGCAACCCCCAACTCGCGAAATGTTAATCCTGTGTGTATATAAATTTGCAATAGGTGTCATGATTTCCCCGTTTCGCCTCCGTTTACTGTCACAGAGAACTTCATTTTTCTCCATTCTCAGAGTGCAGCTATGACGTCATGAATACATCACACGTAGGTCTAATGCAGTAGCGCCATTTATATGCACATAATAATACTATCTGTTGTATGCCCATGCAGATATTTCACAGGGTGTGGGAGGATCGTCACCAAAATTGGTAAAGAAGTTCATTAGCTCCATGGGGAAACAGACACATTTTCAGTTTTGCATTTTGCGGTTTTTATGAGTGTTTTTACCGTTTTTTTTAACCACTACATCGCCCCTGTTGATGGATCTTCACCAAATTTGGTATGAAGGTTTGTTGGGTCCTTGAGGAGATACATTCAAATTTACGGTTTCACATCTTGTTTTGTTTTCTTCTAATTATATATAAAGGAAACGACTTTTCATGTCTTAAGATAAACTTTCATTAATCATGAATTTACACAACCTTCGTCCAGGGTACTGGTATTCCAGTGGGTAATAATAATACAAATACCACAACACAACATGAACACGTATTAAACCAGATTATGTTTGAAAGGCATAACGAAGAAAACTTGTTAGTGGTTCAAATATTGTTTACGTACCGTACTAAATGACATGGGTAGCGAAAATTATGGTGTAAAGGCACGATTTGCTCAGTAGAACGTGACCAAGCATAAGATGGATAAGGTTTTGTCATCACAGCTTATTTTGATAACTTGGCAACGTTTCAGTCACTTGTTTAGCTTTTTTTTCTATTAATCAACAGGTGCCTCTATATCACAAATACGTTTGTTTGTTTCTTTCTTAAATTTCGCGCATAGCTAGACACGAGCTATCTATACTTATCCGTCCCTAGTTTGGAGTGAAGTGATAAATAAGAGGAAATACACATAGTCAACACCACCCACAGCCAAATCTTGGAATACTCTTGTCACATTGAATAGTAAGATTCACCTGTCACTTCTCTAACGCATCATGAAACCCTTGTGATTTTTTATTTTATGGTAACATGGCGCGAGCCAAGGGACTTCAGTTCGCCAAAATAACCATCCACCCAACGCACAATTTGTTTGCTCATACAATTAGAACTTTGTTAAAATCATGGAAACATTTTAGACTATTCTAATATAACAACACCTGTAAAAATTCATTATCTAATATCCTAATACAACAACACCTGTAAAAATTCATTATCTAATGTCCTAATATTACAACACCTGTAAAAATTCATTATCTAATATCCTAATATAACAACACCTGTAAAAATTCATTATCTAATATCCTAATATAAAAACACCTGTAAAAATTCATTATCTAATATCCTAATATAACATCACCTGTAAAAATTCATTATCTAATGTCCTAATATTACAACACCTGCAAAACTTCATTATCTAATATCCTAATATAACAACACCTGTAAAAATTCATTATCTAATGTCCTAATATTACAACACCTGTAAAAATTCATTATCTAATATCCTAATATAACAACACCTGTAAAAATTCATTATCTAATATCCTAATATAACAACACCTGTAAAAATTCATTATCTAATGTCCTAATATTACAACACCTGCAAAACTTCATTATCTAATATCCTAATATAACAACACCTGTAAAAATTCATTATCTAATGTCCTAATATTACAACACCTGTAAAAATTCATTATCTAATATCCTAATATAACAACACCTGTAAAAATTCATTATCTAATATCCTAATATAACAACACCTGTAAAAATTCATTATCTAATATCCTAATATAACAACACCTGTAAAAATTCATTATCTAATATCCTAATATAACAACACCTGTAAAAATTCATTATCTAATATCCTAATATAACAACACCTGTAAACATTTATTATCTAATATCCTAATATAACAACACCTGTAAAAATTCATTATCTAATATCCTAATATAAAAACACCTGTAAAAATTCGTTATCTAATATCCTAATATAACAACACCTGTAAAAATTCATTATCTAATATCCTAATATAACAACACCTGTAAAAATTCATTATCTAATATTCTAATATAACAACACCTGTAAAAATTCATTATCTAATATCCTAATATTACAACACCTGTAAAAATTCATTATCTAATATCCTAATATAACAACACCTGTAAAAATTCATTATCTAATATCCTAATATAAAAACACCTGTAAAAATTCATTATCTAATATCCTAATATAACATCACCTGTAAAAATTCATTATCTAATGTCCTAATATTACAACACCTGCAAAACTTCATTATCTAATATCCTAATATAACAACACCTGTAAAAATTCATTATCTAATGTCCTAATATTACAACACCTGTAAAAATTCATTATCTAATATCCTAATATAACAACACCTGTAAAAATTCATTATCTAATATCCTAATATAACAACACCTGTAAAAATTCATTATCTAATGTCCTAATATTACAACACCTGCAAAACTTCATTATCTAATATCCTAATATAACAACACCTGTAAAAATTCATTATCTAATGTCCTAATATTACAACACCTGTAAAAATTCATTATCTAATATCCTAATATAACAACACCTGTAAAAATTCATTATCTAATATCCTAATATAACAACACCTGTAAAAATTCATTATCTAATATCCTAATATAACAACACCTGTAAAAATTCATTATCTAATATCCTAATATAACAACACCTGTAAAAATTCATTATCTAATATCCTAATATAACAACACCTGTAAACATTTATTATCTAATATCCTAATATAACAACACCTGTAAAAATTCATTATCTAATATCCTAATATAAAAACACCTGTAAAAATTCGTTATCTAATATCCTAATATAACAACACCTGTAAAAATTCATTATCTAATATCCTAATATAACAACACCTGTAAAAATTCATTATCTAATATTCTAATATAACAACACCTGTAAAAATTCATTATCTAATATCCTAATATAACAACACCTGTAAAAATTCATTATCTAATATCCTAATATAACAACACCTGTAAAAATTCATTATCTAATATCCTAATATAACAACACCTGTAAACATTTATTATCTAATATCCTAATATAACAACACCTGTAAAAATTCATTATCTAATATCCTAATATAACAATACCTGTAAAAATTCATTATCTAATATCCTAATATAACAACACCTGTAAAAATTCATTATCTAATATCCTAATATCACAACACCTGTAAAAATTCATTATCTAATATCCTAATATAACAACACCTGTAAAAATTCATTATCTAATATTCTAATATAACAACACCTGTAAAAATTCATTATCTAATATCCTAATATAACAACACCTGTAAAAATTCATTATCTAATATCCTAATATAACAACACCTGTAAAAATTCATTATCTAATATCCTAATATCACAACACCTGTAAAAATTCATTATCTAATATCCTAATATAACAACACCAGTAAAAATTCATTATCTAATATCCTAATATAACAACACCTGTAAAAATTCATTATCTAATATCCTAATATAACAACACCTGTAAAAATTCATTATCTAATATTCTAATATAACAACACCTGTAAAAATTCATTATCTAATATCCTAATATAACAACACCTGTAAACATTCATTATCTAATATCCTAATATAACAACACCTGTAAAAATTCATTATCTAATATCCTAATATAACAACACCTGCAAAACTTCATTATCTAATATCCTAATATAACAATATCAGTAAAAACCCAGACCTCATTATAGAATATCCTAATATAACAATATCTGTAAAAACCCTGAACTAATTATAGAATATCTTAATATAACAATATCTGTAAAATTCTGAATATATTGTATAATACTAAAGTATCCTAATATAAAAACACCTGTAAAATTCTGAATATATTGTATAATACTAAAGTATCCTAATATAACAACACCTGTAAAATTCTGAATATATTGTATAATACTAAAGTATCCTAATATAAAAACACCTGTAAACATCTTTAATTCATTATATAGTATCATAATATCCTAACATCAGTAAAATACTGAACACGTTTCAAAATAATAGTTGCTTTTATTTAATTTCAACAAAGATTTTTTTATGAATTTCTTACGAGACCTTTTGACGAATCCACTACTCGTTTCTTTGTACAATTTGTAAGTGTAAAAGTATGTTGTCAGCGGGAGATAAAAATATGTTGTAATATAAAAACATTTGTTTCACAGTTTCAAATAAAAAAATACACTGGTGTCTGGGAGAGTTATGAACGTAATGACACACACCGATACTGCTCCAGGGTAAGAAACAATCTTAGATAAATATATACAAGTCATAATTAATAATGTTGTATCACTTTGTTTTACGATGTAAGAAGTCAAGAAGCGATAAAAAAACGATGAGATATAATCCGGTTATCGGTGGGAAAGTGACCTGTATGTAACAATGCTAACAGAAAATAAAATATAGAACAACAACAAAACCTTAAATGTAAGATTTTATTTAAAATAAAAATAAAATAATATATGAAATTGTTTGAATGGCTTTATAGATGTCTTTCTGTGGGCTAGGCCCCGGCATGCCCAGGTGTTTAAGGGGTTCGACTCGTAATCTGAGGATCGCGGGTTCGAATCCCCGTCGTATCAAACATGCTCGCTCTTTCAGCCGTGGGGGCGTTATAATGGTACAGTCAATCCCACTATTCGTTGGTAAAAGAGTAGCCCAAGACTTGGCGGTGGGTGGTGATGACTAGCTGCCTTCCCTCTAGTCTTAATCTGCTAAATTAGGAATGGCTAGCGTAGATAACCCTCGTGTAGTTGTGCGCAAAATTCAAAAAACAAACTAACTAACTAACAAGTTTCGATACACAGTGACCGTTTCTTCTCTATATAACGGACATCGCATGTATATTATCATAATTTATTTATCATACAGATCTCTAAAGGGAATCCTTGTTGGTGTGTTAACACATGAAACGTTGTCCTACAACAACTGTGTTAATATAGATAAATAGAGACTTATAAACGTATGTACATATATCTGTTTATCCAGGTCTGGATCGCATGATAATTATAAAAGTGTATAATATAATTGTGCGGAAAAGTTTAATTTTTTATTTTAGGAAAACATTGTACATTGTGTTCTACACAGATCCACCTTTAATTGTTGTTGTCGTTTGTTAATGGTATCTTTGTTCTTGACTTTCTTAACACAATGCTAGACAATGAGTTACCTTAACACAGTGGGGAATCAAACCTCATATTTTAGCGTTGAAAGTCCGTAAATTTCGCGCAGGACAACGGAGAGAATACTCCCTTATGGACTGACACAAACGTTTGTCCGAAAATTAAAGCAAGTCTAAATAAGATAACAAAACAGTTTTGTAAATCATAATTCATGCTGGAACACTCATTAAACTGTAGTTATTCTATTAGAGCACGTGAAACCGAAACCTCTGTAGTATTTGACAGTTTTATTAATGCAAGACCTCTTCAACTTAACATATTTCCACCTTATAAGTGTTACCTTAATAACAAATGTCTAAATATCTTGAATTTGAAAAAAATATTTACCTACTATAAAGACTTTAAAAACAGTCGAAAGACACCGGGTTGTTCGATATTCCTGACTTGACAGTCCAGTTGATTGTGGTCACAAATAGTTGTATTCACAAGAAATGTTACTATGTGTATTATTTATAAGCAATGAAAAGTGTAAGAACAGACTGGTACTATTCAGTTTAAACCGTATCTCACTTGGCTTACTTTGAAACTTCTCGAAAACAAACGCTATTTTATCATAGAATCAGTGAACCTTAAACAATTGAGAAGTTGAAATTAAATTCACAGGTCCTTATACTTTAATGGTTTGAATTATTTTAGAAATGGGAACGTTGTTTGTTATTACTTTTCACATTAATTAACACCTGGTAATTTCATAAAAAATACAGTTATATACCATTCATTCATAATAGTTAATCACTATATCCATTCTTCTTTCCAAAACTCCGTAACTGATGGGATTCAAAATATGAAAACTTTCAGCCTAGGCTCATTATTATTATGTTTTTCTCAAACCCTGAAGCAGGACTTCTTCACGTCAGCGTTATCCTTCTGTACACTATAAAGGATTGATCCAAGGTTTGGACCCTGCTGATATTTGAAACACGTTTACCAGGTTGATCATGTACCAATTTAACTGTGGGTCCGTGAATAAGTAGGTTACAGGATTCGTAATAAACAAGACACACAAAAACTGTAAAGAGATATGTAGCAAATAGTATTAAAATTAACCCTAATGGTCACTGCTGTAGCTTTCTGCATATTTTACACATAAAATGAGCGATTTCACCTAAACTTTGTGGTTCATTCTTCACACTGAGTATTTTAATATTTGAGCTTTCTAACAAGGAACTTTATGGAAACAAGTCAGTTATTTAGGGTTAACTGTTTGAAGAAAATTTAAGTAGATAGTTAAGCCTGATTTGTACAACAACTCCCTTATTAGCTCATTAGTACCAGTTATTGTGGATAATCTTTGTATGTAAGAGCAAAACAAAGTTATTGTAATAAGGGAAATGGTATCTGTGAATGCATTATTATTGTAATCACTTTAAATATTGTTCGTTTTATTTGATTTTATATATTGTAAGAAAACTTTATATGGTTTAATAATAAAAAAATGTAGTTATGTTTATAACGTCGTTCCGTTGCTTTTATTCCCTTTCCAAATAATTATATCTATGAAGGTAAAAATAATAGATTTTACCAGTGTTTAACTTATAGAAAAATGGTACAGACTCCCTGTTAAAAAGTGAGCGAATTTTGCGCTTTAGAAGCTATCAATATAGACGTTAGTCTGTATACTACAAAAAGTTGAATACAATATATTGTACCAATATTGATTTTGAGTGTGGAAAGAAACAAGTGACAGTTGATTTAAACTCATGTTGGAATGGAATGTATCTAAATATTATTTTAACACTGTTTTGTTTTTCCACAGAAAATTAACCGGTTTTAAGATGTATATATAGTAGTATGAAGATGTTTTCAGGTTGGAAATTTTGAATATCTAAGATAAGGAAACCCCTTTTAGTTAATATCCTTAGAAAAGAAAACTATATGGATCAGCTTGAAGTACCAGGACCATCAAGGAAGAAACATGTAACAAGTCGTACATCAGTCTAAATATACTTCAAGAAGGATGTTCGTCTGGATAAGCGATACAAGTCATATATACAAGTTGCTTCAATGACATGTAGGTTCAACTGTCATATACTTCAAGTAAGAAATGGGCATTCATGTCATTCCGTACGAAAACATCCCAGTAAAGTCACCTCTAGATTTCTTTGCGATAAGATTGTTAAAACAGGGACTGTAAAATTGTCATCTTCCTATACTAAATGACTTATGAAAGGCATACAAGGAGCAGTGATGTGCATATGACATGACATCCTTATGACAGAGCACACTAATACCAACTATGTTGCAGAATTATTGTCAAGACGTACGGCGTAGAAGACTTCAAAATCAATAACGTAATCAACCTCAAAATTTGGGTTAGGGCGAAAGTGAGTTAGATATACCAATTAACAATGCAACCTAAGTCTTTTTGAAATTAATTATAGTGCTTCCGTCTTTAGATATGGCACAAATTAAGACCTTCCTTTCATGATACATTCTAAGTCAAGAGAAATCATTCCAACTGTTAAATCTGCTCTCTTATTGTACAAATGTCAGTGATATTCATCACCTAATGTACTGACGTCATATAATTTTTAATCGTTTTACAAATATATTGTTATCGCTTATTATATCCTGATATAATGTTGCTGGGTTTTGATTTTCATACTTCGTTGATTGGTAGCTTTTGTGTTGTACTCAGTTTTCTCCCAGAATATCTAAGTGTTAATACTGTTACTTGGTAACAATGCTAACATAAGATATCGTCAACTTATCTAACAAATCTGTGCACTAATAAACACGTGATTCAGAGCAATCGTTCATTTCAAAGGAATATGATACCCGTGGAATACTGACCACTTCTGTGTTCAGTGAGAATAGTTATATATCATTTTGTCTGTTTGCTTTCTTTTTCGTTGAAACAAACAACCCTGTATGTTTATAAACATCTGTCACAGAGGTTAAAAATTACCACAATATTTACAAGTGAAACAGATTCTTAATCAAAATAAACAAAATTAGCAGCAAAAATAACTTAGAAGTTTGACACATTAAAGTTGTGGTGGATAAGTTATAGTTGTTTATATATATTTTTTCGAATGTTTTAGGATACGAATAAGATGACGTAATATGAATTAATTATGGGAAAAATACATGAGAAAATTGAACAAGTAAGGTTTCTTAATATTTACCTCCATATTTATAATCTATAAGGTTTCTTAATACTTACCTCCATATTTATAATATATAAGGTTTCTTAATACTTACCTCCATATTTATAATATATAAGGTTTCTTAATACTTACCTCCATATTTATAATCTATAAGGTTACTTAATACTTACCTCCATATTTATAATCTATAAGGTTACTTAATACTTACCTCCATATTTATATTCTATAAGGTTTCTTAATACTTACCTCCATATTTATATTCTATAAGGTTTCTTAATACTTACCTCCATATTTATAATCTATAAGGTTTCTTAATACTTACCTCCATATTTATAATCTATAAGGTTTCTTAATACTTACCTCCATATTTATAATGTATAAAGTTTCTTAATACTTACCTCCATATTTATATTCTATAAGGTTTCTTAATACTTACCTTCATATTTATATTCTATAAGGTTACTTAATACTTACCTCCATATTTATATTCTATAAGGTTTCTTAATACTTACCTTCATATTTATATTCTATAAGGTTTCTTAATACTTACCTCCATATTTATAATCTATAAGGTTTCTTAACACTTACCTCCATATTTATAATGTATAAGGTTACTTAATACTTACCTCCATATTTATAATCTACAAGATTTCTTAATACTTACCTCCATATTTATAATCTATAAGGTTTCTTAATACTTACCTCCATATTTATAATATATAAGGTTTCTTAATACTTACCTCCATATTTATAATCTATAAGGTTTCTTAACACTTACCTCCATATTTATAATCTATAAGGTTTCTTAACACTTACCTCCATATTTATAATGTATAAGGTTTCTTAATACTTACCTCCATATTTATAATCTATAAGGTTTCTTAATACATATATCCATATTTATAATCTATAAGGTTTCTTAACACTTACCTCCATATTTATATTCTATAAGGTTTCTTAATACTTACCTTCATATTTATATTCTATAAGGTTTCTTAATACTTATATCCATATTTATATTCTATAAGGTTTCTTAATACTTACCTCCATATTTATATTCTATAAGGTTTCTTAATACTTACCTCCATATTTATAATCTATAAGGTTTCTTAATACTTACCTCCATATTTATAATCTATAAGGTTTCTTAATACTTACCTCCATATTTATAATCTATAAGGTTTCTTAATACTTACCTCCATATTTATATTCTATAAGGTTTCTTAATACTTACCTTCATATTTATATTCTATAAGGTTACTTAATACTTACCTCCATATTTATATTATATAAGGTTTCTTAATACTTACCTTCATATTTATATTCTATAAGGTTTCTTAATACTTACCTCCATATTTATAATCTATAAAGTTTCTCAATACTTACCTCCATATTTATAATCTATAAGGTTTCTTAATACGTACCTCCATATTTATAATCTATAAGGTTTCTTAATACTTACCTCCATATTTATAATCTATAAGGTTTTTTAATACTTACCTCCATATTTATAATCTATAAGGTTTCTTAACACTTACCTCCATATTTATAATCTATAAGGTTTCTTAATACTTACCTCCATATTTATAATCTATAAAGTTTCTCAATACTTACCTCCATATTTATAATCTATAAGGTTTCTTAATACTTACCTCCATATTTATAATCTATAAGGTTTCTTAATACTTACCTCCATATTTATAATCTATAAGGTTACTTAATACTTACCTCCATAATTATAATCTATAAGGTTTTTTAATACTTACCTCCATATTTATAATCTATAAGGTTTCTTAATACTTACCTCCATATTTATCATCTATAAGGTTTCTTAATACTTACCTATATATTTATAATATATAAAATTTCTTAATACTTACCTCCATATTTATAATCTATAAGGTTTCTTAATACTTACCTCCATATTTATAATCTATAAGGTTTCTTTCTACTTACCTCCATATTTATAATCTATAAGGTTTCTTTCTACAAGATTCTTACCCCATGTTTGTAATCTATAAGGTTACATTCTACTGCATATTCATACTAGATTCTTACCCAATGTTTGTAATCTATAAGGTTTCATTCTACTGTATATTTATACTAGATTCTTACCCCATGTTTGTAATCTATAAGGTTTAATTTTCTACGGGATATTTATACTAGATTCTTACCCCATGTTTGTAATCTATAAAGTTCCATTCTACTGGATATTTATACTAGATTCTTACCCAATGTTTGTAATCTATAAGGTTACATTCTACTGAATATTTATAGTAGATTCTCACCCCATGTTTGTAATATATAAGGTTTCATTCTACTGTATATTTATACTAGATTCTTACCCAATGTTTGTAATCTATAAGGTTACATTCTACTGCATATTTATACTAGATTCTTACCCAATGTTTGTAACCTATAAGGTTTCATTCTACTGGATATTTATACTAGATTCTTACCCAATGTTTGTAATCTATAAAGTTTCATTCTACTGAATATTTATACTAGATTCTTACCCCATGTTTGTAATCTATAAGGTTTCATTCTACTGGATATTTATACTAGATTCTTACCCCATGTTTGTATTCTATAACGTTTCATTCTATTGGATATTTATACTAGATTCTTACCCCATGTTTGTAATCTATAAGGTTTCATTCTACTGGATATTTATACTAGATTCTTACCCCATGTTTGTAATCTATAAGGTTTCATTCTACTGGATATTTATACTAGATTCTTACCCCATGTTTGTAATCTATAAGGTTTCATTCTACTGGATATTTATACTAGATTCTTACCCCATGTTTGTATTCTATAAGGTTTCATTCTACTGGATATTTATACTAGATTCTTACCCTATGTTTGTATTCTATAAGGTTTCATTCTACTGGATATTTATACTAGATTCTCACCCCATGTTTGTAATCTATAAAGTTTCATTCTACTGGATATTTATACTAGATTCTTACCCCATGTTTGTAATCTATAAGGTTTCATTCTACTGGATATTTATACTAGATTCTTACCCCATGTTTGTAATCTATAAGGTTTCATTCTACTGGATATTTATACTAGATTCTTACCCCATGTTTGTAATCTATAAGGTTTCATTCTACTGGATATTTATACTAGATTCTTACCCCATGTTTGTATTCTATAAGGTTTCATTCTACTGGATATTTATACTAGATTCTTACCCCATGTTTGTATTCTATAAGGTTTCATTCTACTGGATATTTATACTAGATTCTTACCCCATGTTTGTAATCTATAAAGTTTCATTCTACTGGATATTTATACTAGATTCTTACCCCATGTTTGTAATCTATAAGGTTTCATTCTACTGGATATTTATACTAGATTCTTACCCCATGTTTGTATTCTATAAGGTTTCATTCTACTGGATATTTATACTAGATTCTTACCCTATGTTTGTAATCTATAAGGTTTCATTCTACTGGATATTTATACTAGATTCTTACCCCATGTTTGCAATCTATAAGGTTTAATTCTACTGAATATTTATACTAGATTCTTACCCCATGTTTGTAATCTATAAAGTTTCATTCTACTGGATATTTATACTAGATTCTTACCCCATGTTTGTAATCTATAAGGTTTCATTCTACTGGATATTTATACTAGATTCTTACCCCATGTTTGTAATCTATAAGGTTTCATTCTACTGGATATTTATACTTGATTCTTACCCCATGTTTGTATTCTATAAGGTTTCATTCTCCTGAATATTTATACTAGATTCTTACCCCATGTTTGTAATCTATAAAGTTTCATTCTACTGGATATTTATATTAGATTCTTACCCCATGTTTGTAATCTATAAAGTTTCATTCTACTGAATATTTATACTAGATTCTTACCCCATGTTTGTAATCTATAAAGTTTCATTCTACTGGATATTTATACTAGATTCTTACCCCATGTTTGTAATCTATAAGGTTTCATTCTACTGGATATTTATACTAGATTCTTACCCCATGTTTGTATTCTATAAGGTTTCATTCTACTGGATATTTATATTAGATTCTTACCCCATGTTTGTAATTTATAGGGTTCATTCTACTGAATATTTATACTAGATTCTTACCCCCATATTAGTAATCTATTCTGGTTATTCTTTACGCTACATTGAGAATTATGTATTTATGTAAGTGAATAAAACATTTACATAATTCTAAACTCTACTTAAGTTATAGGTTGTAGATTCCAAAACTGATAAATATGCCCACGAATATACAGTTGAAACATGTGGTTGGATATCGAAAGCGTAGGATGCTAATAAGTTTATTTACAGTTTCAACAATTGGTATTCTGGATGTAATATACTGGTGCTGACATCTCATAAATATTTAAATAGGTGGAATATATCCAACTTCTACAGCCTGATTGAGAAATTTTGAAATATTGTCATTGTCTATCTTATCAACCCATTAGTTACCTCACTTCTCGTTAGATCTCGCGGAAGTTTCGACAAAATTAAAGTGTTCTTTCAAAGATTTCATGTTTCTCTTTCACACAGGTATGAGTAACGTATGACATGACCGTGAGCTTACAATGTCTACACGTGCATGTCTGTGTATGATTTGATTAGCTCCACATCTAACAACC
The DNA here is from genome assembly GCF_004210375.1 of Tachypleus tridentatus. Lineage (NCBI taxonomy): Eukaryota > Metazoa > Arthropoda > Merostomata > Xiphosura > Limulidae > Tachypleus > Tachypleus tridentatus. The sequence goes on along the minus strand of NC_134828.1, from coordinate 20,060,465 downwards.
CCAAAACGAAGATATCGAATTTTGAAAAACACAAGAGTCATATACTGTAATGTTAAGAACCAAATACCATACGCCATTACAAACAGTATCACTAGAGCCATATAAAGTAGGTCTATATCAACTGTAATGTTAAGAACCAAATACCATACGCCATTACAAACAGTAACACAAGAGCCATATAAAGTAGGTCTATACTAACTGTAATGTTAAGAACCAAATACCATACGCCATTACAAACTGTAACACAAGATCCATATAAAGTAGGTCTATATTAACTGTAGTGTTGAGAACCGAGTAGATTGTATAGCTTTTATTAGCTGTAGTGATGAAATCCAAAAAGCTGTATAATTTGATAATTCCTAACGGCAGTAGTCAACCAGTGAACGTCATTATAAACTATTTTAATTTCATACAAACAGTCTTGTTATCTCATTATGCAAAGGTTGGCTTACTGCCGGTGTTTATGTGTAGCGTATGTTGAATTCAGCTTACAGAACCATAAAAATAGCCAGGTGGTTAAGGCACTCGACTCGTAATCTAAGGGTTGCGGGTTCTAATCCCCATAACTCCATAAAGTGACAGTCAATCCCACTATTCGTTGGTAAAGGAGTAGCCCATGAGTTGGCGATGGATGGTTATGACTAGCTGTCTACTACCGAACCAGGAAACCAATACTTTATTGAATACTATCATATATTATGTGAAATCAATGGAGTTAATAATTTATAAATGTAGAATATGGTGTAAGTCACGTGCAACGTGTGGCTGATAGCTACGGGTCCGAGCTCAATATATCACGTCATTCCTAATTTTTAAAACTCAGACAGAATCTCCTCAACAACGTTGTTTGTGAACAATGGTTCGTTATTTCGGCTTTGATTTACGACTTATAATTACACACTTCAGTGGATATTCAATCAGAGGAATTGTTCAGATATTCCTTAGTAAAAACAGAGTTATGCGGTCTCTATCTCTGGTTTCTTTTTTCCTAATGAAGCCAAAGTCGTCTCAGACGGTCGTTGGCTTTCTCTAAGCCTGAAACACACTGATTTTTCCACTTTAAACGGTTCATTTGCTTACCGTTTTATAAAAAATAGTTCTACGTCTTAAATTGTTCACTGAATTGAAAATCTAATTTTCTAATGGGAGAGAAAGATACTGGCCAAACGAGAACAAGTTTCGTTACTCGGTGTTTTTTGTAATTTCTTTTTATAAGAAATTGTTATAAATTGTTCATTTATAACAAGTATGTTATAAGACAAGCATGTTCATTTATAACAAGTATGTTATAAGACAAGCATGTTCATTTATAACAAGTATGTTATAAAACAAGCATGCTCATTTATGACAAGTATTCTAGACAATTGACTTTCCTTATGAACTACGTTAGAAGATATGCTTTAGGTTCTGTTTAGTTCAATGTCACTTAAAGTCGGGCTTCGATATCTCTAGTGGGCATAACACAGATGACCTATTGCGTGGCATTGTGAAATGCATATAATACAAATACGTGTGTAATATATTACTACTTGTAGTTCAATATTTTCACAAATTTATTTTTTTGCTTAAAAACGATATTTTTGTTGGTATCTATGTTACAGTATCGAATAAATATTAATTTAATTTTTTGTTACCAATCGACATCTATATTGCGCTTTCTAAGTTCTAGGAAAGAAGAAATCTTACATAAAGTCGCTATAGTAGCCTAGGAAGTGTCCGAATTTACATCTCGTGGGATTCGAACACTTGGGGGGGAGGTATGTGAATGTATCAATTTTACATTTCTATCGAGTTTCTAAGATTTGTGCCTCTATATTTGGATACTACGAGATTTCCTGATATTATAAACGTCCACGTTTCTATCTGATCCAAAGTGTTTTTATGTTGTTTTTTAAGTTAAAGGAATTTGATAAGCCTTAATAAAACTAGGTTTCTTACTGGAAACATGTTATCTGAATTAATATATACATCTCGGTAAAACATTAAAAACATACACATCCATTTTATATTTCGGGACGGCTGGTATGGTTACTAACACTTTTACTGAGAAATCAGAGAACAACGTCATCTTCAGTTTTACCGTCCAGAGATATATTTTCATTTCATGTTGGTTTCATCATGTTACGTTGCTACTGATACTTCGATAGCTGAGAATAACTGCATATATTAACAAGAGTGATCATCACAATGATGCACATTTATAATATCTGGTGTTTCTTCTACTGGTGCTCTCTGATGGTAGTCGATTGAATGAATTCACAGAACCAATTTTATTTCATTAATGTTCCTAAGCAGTGCAATAATTCTTCCTTTCTTCTTCTTAGTGGACACGTGTAGCCTGTGACTAAACGCGTCCAGACTAGAAATCTTAGGATTCACCAGGACCCGGCATGGCCAGGTGGTTAAGTCACTCGACTCGTAATCCGAGGGTCGCGTGTTCGCATCCCCTTCACACCAAAGATGCTCGCCCTTTCAGCTGTGAGAGCGTGATAATGTGACGTTAGTCCCACTATTTGTTGGTAAAATAATAGCCCAAGAGTTGATGGTGAGTGGTGATGACTACCTGCCTTCCCTCTAGTGTTACACTGTTAAATTAGGGACGGGTAGCGCAGATAGCCCTCGAGTAGCTTTGCGCGAAATTAAACACAAAACAAAACAAATCTTAGGATTCACCAGTTACAACTTATTGTTCCAAAAGCACGCTCATATTTTGGTGTATCTATTTCGGTATAAGAAGAGTCACAGTCAGATCCCACAATTCCATTAGTTAAGAGTAACTAAAGTAATGGTGGATTATTCCATTTTGAATGTCAACTCAAGATTAGATAGACAGTCCTTGTGCAGCTTTGTATGAAATTCTGAAACAGAAACAAATCGGTCCGACATACGTTGTGTATCTTTAACTTTACATGTGTTAAAATATCGTTTCTTTATTTAAGCTTTCTGTTGGTGTCTACGTAAATCAGATGCCAACTGTGTTTGTTAAAAAGAAATGCAAAAATACACTGATAAGAAAATTATACAACAACGCTGTATATGGCTAATCTCAAGAGGAACCAATAATTTCCGATGGCTAAGTAACAAAGTCCATACCCAGTTAATTCATCTCTGATTGGTGAAGTCCATTTCCAATCAATCCAACTCCTTTTGGTTAATTAGTGAATTCTATTTTCAATTAATATATCTTTCTTTTTGTTTTTGTGGCTGATTAAATAATTCCATTCCAAATTAATCAAACTCGTTTAGATAATCAGACTTGTTTCAGTAACATTAGGAAAAGCAACATTGTCTCTTACCTGTGACGGTCAGTGTTTCAGGAGCTCAGTTGGTTTGGTTTACATAAAATGGAATATTAATATTTCGATTTTCCTACTTCCTGTTATTACAGTTCCAGAACTTGAAGGATCTCTCCAGTAAAATGTTTCCTGGATTATAGTTTCTTTATATATTTCAAAAATAACTTATTTCCTTTTCTTTCTTGAATAAAACAAACAATATAATTTTCCTTCATCCGTATCATACGACACGTCCTAAACACTATCACCCATCTAGTCTGTACTGAATAACTTTCATATACAACACGTAATTTGCCCGGTCACCACACTCTCAGAGCCTCCCCGATGAAAACAGCCAAGTGTGGCTGAGTTGCTGAGTTGTATGTTATATACAACCAGCTCGTCTTCCCTCTATTGAAGACATATTTCCACGTCATTAGCCAGTCGAGTGAAACATTAAGCACGTAAATGGACACCAGAGCGTCTGTTGGTAGACGTGAACTTACGCATAAAAGAATGTATAGGCTTAAAGAAAAGATAGTTAACTTCGCTTCCTTACTTAAACTAGGCCACGTTCGCATATCATAGTTTTTTAATTAAAATTACTTTACTGAGATAGACAGCTGGTTAGGCAGATCCTATTATATACCTGTCTTTCGGCAATTTCAACATTCAACATTAATTATTCTTCGATAATTCAAAGAGTAACTTAAAAAACAAAACAAAAACTGACGAAAGTTTAATTTTCGGAAAGAACGAAAACAAGAAAATATGCTTCACAATAATAAAGTACTCTTAAATGGATTGTTCAGCGAAACATATATATTTGTTAAGATTTATTGTGCAGAGTTGTGGATATAAATCAATTTGCGTTCCACTTATGTTGACAATTCTCGTCCTTGGTGTTTTGTGAAAGCTTTTCATAAATGTTTCGGTTGTAAAAATATCTGTCTCACTTGTTCCTGTGGTAAATCACATATACTGGTAGTCAGATATCTGATAATCCCAGTATGAAGACAGTAAAGGTTTCATGACGAAAGTAAGAAAGTAAGGTGTGTTAAGTTGTGACGTCAGAACTTTCTTAAGAAAGTGAAGTGTGTTAAGTTGTGACGTCAGAACTTTCTTAAGAAAGTGAAGTGTTTTAAGTTGTGACGTCAGAACTTTATTAAGAACGTGAAGTGTGTTAATTTGTAACAACAGAACATTCTTAAGAACGTGAAATGTGTTACGTTGTGACGTCAGAACTCTCTTAAGAAAGTGAGGTGTGTCAAGTTGTGACGTCAGAACTTTCTTAAGAAAGTGAAGTGTGTTAATTTGTGACAACAGAACATTCTTAAGAACGTGATGTGTGTAAAGTTGTGACGTCATAACTTTCTTAAGAAAGTGAGGTGTGTTAAGATGTGACGTCAGAACTTTCTTAAGAACGTGAAGTGTGTTAATTTGTGACGTCAGAACTTTCTTAAGAAAGTGAGGTGTGTCAAGTTGTGACGTCAGAACTTTCTTAAGAACGTGAAGTGTGTTAATTTGTAACAACAGAACATTCTTAAGAAAGTGAGGTGTGTTAAGTTGTGACGTCAGAACATTCTTTAGAAAGTGAGGTGTGTTAAGTTGTGACTTCTTAAGAAAGTGAGGTGTGTTAAGTTGTGACGACGGAACTTTCTTAAGAAAGTGAGGTGTGTTAAGTTGTGACGTCAGAACATTCTTAAGAAAGTGAGGTATCTTAAGTTGTGACAACAGAACATTCTTAAAAATTGAGGTGTGTTAAGTTGTGACGACAGAACTTTCTTAAGAAAGTGAGGTGTGTTAAGTTGTGACGACAGAACATTCTTAAGAAAGTGAGGTGTGTTAAGTTGTGACGTCAGAACTTTCTTAAGAAAGTGAGGTGTGTTAAGTTGTGACGTCAGAACTTTCTTAAGAACGTGAAGTGTGTTAATTTGTGACGTCAGAACTTTCTTAAGAAAGTGAGGTGTGTTAAGTTGTGACGACAGAACTTTCTTAAGAAAGTGAGGTGTGTTAATTTGTAACAACAGAACATTCTTAAGAACGTGAAGTGTGTTAACTTGTGACGTCAGAACTTTCTTAAGAAAGTGAGGTGTGTCAAGTTGTGACGTCAGAACTTTCTTAAGAAAGTGAGGTGTGTTAATTTGTGACGACAGAACATTCTTAAGAAAGTGAGGTGTGTCAAGTTGTGACGTCAGAACTTTCTTAAGAACGTGAAGTGTGTTAATTTGTGACAACAGAACATTCTTAAGAAAGTGAGGTGTGTTAAGTTGTGACGTCAGAACATTCTTAAGAAAGTGAGGTGTGTTAAGTTGTGACGTCAGAACTTTCTCAAGAAAGTGAGGTGTGTTAAGTTGTGACGTCAGAACTTTCTTAAGAACGGGAAGTGTGTTAATTTGTGACGTCAGAACTTTCTTAAGAAAGTGAGGTGTGTTAAGTTGTGACGACAGAACATTCTTAAGAAAGTGAAGTGTGTTAAGTTGTGACGACAGAACTTTATTAAGAACGTAAAGTGTGTTAATTTGTAACAACAGAACATTCTTAAGAACGTGAAATGTCAGAACTTTCTTAAGAAAGTGAGGTGTGTCAAGTTGTGAAGTTGTGACGTTGTGACAGAACATTCTTAAGAACGTGAAGTGAGGTGTGAACATTCTTAAGAAAGTGAGGTGTGACGACAGAACATTCTTAAGAAAGTGAGGTGTGTTAAGTTGTGACGACGGAACTTTCTTAAGAAAGTGAGGTGTGTTAAGTTGTGACGTCAGAACATTCTTAAGAAAGAGAGGTGTGTTAAGTTGTTACGTCAGAACATTCTTAAGAAAGTGAGATGTGTTAAGTTGTGACGTCAGAACTTTCTTAAGAAAGTGACGACGGAACTTTCTTAAGAAAGTGAGGTGTGTTAAGTTGTGACGTCAGAACATTCTTAAGAAAGTGAGGTGTGTTAAGTTGTGACGTCAGAACATTCTTAAGAAAGAGAGGTTGTGACGTCAGAACTTTCTTAAGAAAGTGAGGTGTGTTAAGTTGTGACGACAGAACATTCTTAAGAAAGTGAGGTGTGTTAAGTTGTGACGACAGAACATTCTTAAGAAAGTGAGGTGTGTTAAGTTGTGACGACAGAACATTCTTAAGAAAGTGAGGTGTGTTAAGTTGTGACGACGGAACTTTCTTAAGAAAGTGAGGTGTGTTAAGTTGTGACGTCAGAACATTCTTAAGAAAGTGAGGTGTGTTAAGTTGTGACGACAGAACTTTCTTAAGAAAGTGAGGTGTGTTAAGTTGTGACGACAAAACATTCTTAAGAAAGTGAGGTGTGTTAAGTTGTGACGACAAAACATTTTTAAGAAAGTGAGGTGTGTTAAGTTGTGACGACAGAACATTCTTAAGAAAGTGAGGTGTGTTAATTTGTGACAACAGAACATTCTTAAGAACGTGAAGTGTGTTAAATGTGACGTCAGAACTTTCTTAAGAAAGTGAGATGTGTCAAGTTGTGACGTCAGAACTTTCTTAAGAAAGTGAGGTGTGTCAAGTTGTGACGTCAGAACTTTCCTACGAATGTGAAGTGACTTGTGATGGCAGGACATTATTAATAAAATATTTTTATTTGAATAATACAATTTTTCATTGAGTAAAAAAGGAGGTACTTTTTACATTTTTATTTCTCGTTGTTTCACTAAATATAGTTTGTTACCAGACTGTTAACCTCAAGCTATAACTTAAAGAGAAAATGTAAATTATTAAGGAGATCTTCCAAGACCTAAGGGTTGTATGATATCTGTACGATATAAGTTGTGATAGTATTGCTTTTAGAATACAGGTTCAGGTGGTATTAGTTTTACAGAACATGTTGTGGTGGTATTACTTTTACAGGACATGTTGTGGTGGTATGATTTTTACAGGACATGTTATGGTGGTATTACTTTTACAGATGTTGTGGTGGTATTACTTTTACAGGATAGGTTGTGGTGGTATTACTTTTACAGGACATGTTATCGTGGTATGACTTTTACAGGAAATGTTATCGTGGTATTACTTTTACAGGACGTGTTGTGGTGGTATTACTTTTACAGGATAGGTTGTGGTGGTATTACTTTTACAGGACATGTTATCGTGGTATGAATTTTACAGGACATGTTGTGGTGGTATGATTTTTACAGGACATGTTATGGTGGTATTACTTTTACAGATGTTGTGGTGGTATTACTTTTACAGGATAGGTTGTGGTGGTATTACTTTTACAGGACATGTTATCGTGGTATGACTTTTACAGGAAATGTTATCGTGGTATTACTTTTACAGGACATGTTGTGGTGGTATGAATTTTACAGGACATGTTGTGGTAATATAACCTTTACAGGATAGGTTGTGGTGGTATTACTTTTACAGGACATGTTATCGTGGTATGAATTTTACAGGACATGTTGTGGTGATATTACTTTTACAGGACTTGTGGTGGTATTACTTTTACAGGACATGTTGTGGTGGTATAACTTTTACAGGACTTGTGGTGGTATTACTTTTACAGGACATGTTGTGGTGGTATAACTTTTACAGGATAGGTTGTGGTGGTATAACTTTTACAGGACATGTTGTGGTGGTATTACTTTTACAGGACGTGTTGTGGTGGTATGACTTTTACAGGATAGGTTATGGTGGTATGACGTTTACAGGATAGATATAGTATTCCTCTGTGTTCAAAAATCAATTATGAACACAGGTTTTGGTTTGTTTTGAATTTCGCGCAAAGCTACTCGAGTTCTATCTGCGCCAGCCGTCCCTTATTTAGCAGTGTAAGACTATAGGGAAGGCAGCTAGTCATCACCACTCACCACCAACTCTTGGGTTAGTCTTTTACCAACAAATACTGAGATTGACCGTTACATAATAACGCCCACACGGCTGAAGGGGCGTGTATGTTTGGTGTGACTAGGATTCGAACCCTCGACCCTCGGATTAGGAGTCGAGTGCCTTAACCACCTGGCCATACCGGGTTCTGAGCACATGGTCTAACTTACATAATTATAATAACTTTTAGTTTGTTACAAACATCTTGATTTATTACAGATGTAAATATATCGGTCTTGGTTTACGCAGTTTTACAAGAGTATCCTAGGCAGCTACGAAGTGTTAAACACATCCTAATATAACACTAGTTGTACGCAGTGTTTATTTGGTTTCTAGTTTGTCTAATAATAAGTCGGGCATAATGGAACAAAAAGAGACTTTTCGCGATGTAAATATTTTTTGGTTAAAGACGTATTTTGTATGGTGGGTAATGGGTAAATTATAGAACGTCTTAAAAGTCGAAGAAGGTCATTAAAGCCCTGTAGATACCCTAACCAACATGTACGACACATAAAGTTATTCTATCAAATAGGTCAAAGCTCACGGACTAAACTCTGCGTTTACGGCAGTCTATATCCCTGTGATTAATGTATTGACTCGAAGCGGCACTGTCTCATAAATACTGAACACAAGGTAACAACAAAGCGTGTCATGCATGCATAACCTAAAGTTGAACGTAACTGATAGTACAACTATTATAAAGGCTAATATTTCTAAAGTACAAGATGTAATTATAAAATCATTGTAAGTAGCCGTTTCACACACTGTGAGGGAGCCACAGGTCGAGGCAGGATCTTACTGTTGTGCTTATTTCATTTTACACATCAGTGGTTTCTCTTAAGAAAAATACATATTGACAGATAATGGAGACTAGCCATTTGAAATGTCGTTATAAATGTAGGTCAGTACTAAAGCATATCTAATTACTGGCACCAGTCTAAACTCGTTAGCATCAAACGTTTCACAACAACTACTTTTATTGTAGTAGATATTGACAGCATAATAGCAATGGTTACTAGTAATTTTCTGATTTTTAATTTACGTCAAAGTATTTTCTAGTCATGCCATTTATGTATGTTTTGTTTCTTTGTTTTTGAATTTTGCGTAAAGCGACACGAGACCTGTCTACAGTAGCAGTCCCTAATTTAGCATTGTAACACTAGAGGGAAGGCAGCTTAGTCGTGAACACTAACCTCCAACTCTTGGGATACTTTTTTACCAATGAATAATGGGACTGACTGTCACTCATAACTCCAGGTGGGTTAAGGCGTTTAACTCGTAACCTGAGGGTCGCCGGTTTGAATCCCCATCGCACCAAATATGCTCGCCCTTTCAGCCGTGGGGGCGTTATAATGTTACGTTGGTAGAAGAGCAGCTCAAGAGTTGGCGGTGGGTGGTGATGACTAGTTACCTTCCCTCTAGTCTTAAACTGCTAAATTAGGAACAGCTAGCGCAGATAGCCCTCGTGTAGCTTTACGCGAAATTCTAAAACAAAACAAACAAACACTCATAATTAGCTCAGAATTGACAAACGTTTTTCTGATAGCTGTACTTAGACTAACGATGTTTCTCTCATAAATTGTCCGAGACTGATGATTTTTTCTGATAATTGCCCTGAGGCCAACAATGTTTTTTTCTCATAATTGGCCCAGAACCGATAAAGTTTTTCTAATTATTGGCTCTGGACTAATGATGTTTTTGTGATGCACTCGTGTATACTTTTATTCAATTTCGTAATAAGAATCTTTAGTGGCACTAATTTGTTAATTTCTCATGGATGACTTTCTACTCATTTTTCCATTAAAGTACAAACACAGAATTACGAAAAAAATAAGTGAAGAGAAAAATTAAGGATTATATCATCTATTTTGCAAAAAAAAACAAAACTCCTTAAGCCTAATATTCATTCACGCTTCTTAAATACAAGAAACAAAAAAGCTGTTATGATTGGTAAGTTGTTGATCACATGATACATCACGTGACTATTATTCTTACGACCAGAGACGATCGTTACAAATTAAGAACATAAGTGAACTTCATGACAAGAGTGGCAGAAACGTATGTTTGTAAGAATATCATTAAAAACAAACATTTATCAGTCAAAGCCACAGATTTTAAATTTGATACAATTCAAGTTTTTCGCTGTTTTTTTAACATTGCCGATAGATGGGGTCACGTAAAAATGGAGTAATATTTATTATTTTTGCCTCGTGTTCCCATGCAGAATTGCCCTCGTCTCATCAATATCCATGATGTTTATTTTGCCTTGGAAAGAGTTTACATATATCTAGTCTGTCTGTCACATAATTTATTAGACTGATTGTGGCCTTCAAGAAATTCTCTCTTCTTTCCGTATGAATCGTATGAATTCTACTTGTTTGTGCATTTTAAATTTTAAATTCTGCTTTGAAACTTATCTCGACATTGACGTAAGCATTTTGCGTTTGACTTAAGTACTTGTATTAAGTTATTTAAATTGTATAGACACGAAATATAGATAAAATTACAAAATGTTCCTGATTTCCGGTAAGTCTATATTTAACAGCGATGTTAACAACCTTGCATGAACTGACATGTGTAGAAATATCCGAGAAATGGAATACTTTTCTTTCTCGCTTCTGCATCACGAAATCGTGACTATTTTTTGTAAACTTTGTTTTACTAAAAAGTACCTTTCTTTACAGCATCCATTAAAAGCCGTTTCGGTTTACAAAAGCACGTAACTTATTAAAACAACAACGGCAAATATCCTCTCTCTCTCACTCACAAACGACAGAAGGAAGTACACATACGTTGTATTATAAGATAACTCTTCGGACTCACACCTCTAGAAACCGGGTTTCGATACCCGTTTGGAGCAGAACGAAGACAGCCCTTCCTGTAGTTTTGTGCTAGCTTCCAACTAATCAAACAATCAATAGTCAATCTTACCCGTAATCGGACGAGCTTGGACAGGTTCAAGTGTTCAGTGATATTATACTTTATATAGCAATATATATCACACACATAAAGACATTTTTTCACTAATGTTTTGCCACATGACAGGAACGTTATTGAAACCTGTTTTTCACACTCTGTAACAAAAATGTTTTTGTTTGTTTCTGTAACACACAAGTTATTCATATTTTTCTCAAGAAGAAATGTTGAAAATTGTTACAAATGTGGTATATGGTTGAATAAATATTTAATACAAAACTACTTGCATAATGAAAATTTGAGCAAGAACCCTTCCGTGTTTATGCGCACGTAAGCTTAAACACTTAGTCCGTTTTAAGGACCGGTTTGGCTGACGTACAGTACATATGTCTCTAGAACTGAGAACGATTTAATGTTGTTACATTTATTTCAAACCGTTATTTGTTTAATTATTCGTAAACACTATATTTCTGTAGTGCAGAAAACGTGTTTTTCCTTTAAAACAAAACGCCACCTATTGACAATTAATCACATAAAATTATACCGAAACTACCCTTCCCCCTGTGCAGATAATATTTGTTGATAATAAAACAACACGTGTAAAAATACGTTTTTAAAAATTAATAAAATGTGCACCGAAAACATCACAGCTAATCTGATGACGTTTGAAACAGATGTTCTGGATATATTTGGTTAAACTTGTGATTTTTTTTCGCGCAAAGCTAAACGAGGGCTATCTGCACTGGCCGTCCCTAAGTTAGCGGTGTAAGACCAGAGGGAAGGTAACTAGTCATCACCATCCACCGCCAACTCTTGGGCTACTCTTTTACCAACGAATAGTGGGATTAGCCATCACTTTATAACGCCCCCATGACTGAAAGGGCGAGCATCTTTAGTATAACGGGAATTCGGACCCGAGACCCTCAGATTACGAGTCGAGTGCTTCCAAATAAGAAACATGTTTTAGACACAATGAGTAAAACAAACGTAAATTGACAGATTAAGTGTTATTTTCTGTCAGCAAAAACGAGTGTTTAAAACGATCAGAGTAGTTTAGTTGTAGATGAATTAAAGAATGAGATAGATAATGAAATCTCACTGAATGTTAACATTTTTATAACGTAAATTAAACAAATATCGTTCAAACATTATGCTTTAAGTTTGCACAGTTGAAGGATACTACGAATAAAGAAAGAATTTAAGCAAACATTACACATTTTTCAATGTATCTCTGAGCTATCACGTTTGTTTAAGTATCGATAAGTACGCTAGAAATATCGATGTAGGGATGGTACAGAATCCATTACTGACACAACACAAAGGTAATCTGGATGTTGTTCTCTACACACAAACAAAAACTAAATATGAAGAGTAACTTGACATAGTCACTATACCATCAGTACTTATGCCGCTTTTCAGCTATTCAGAGCATCCCTATTTCGAAAACCGTCAAATAATCAAATCCGAAATTTCTTATTTTACAATGTATATTTCATTTACAAATCTTACTCTTACTTAGTTCTAGCAGTAAGTATATTTTGTATCATCATTTTATAGTAAAACAGTTTTCACGATCTTTCACTACGTATTTTGTTATTATTATATGTAAAATTTAAAAAAAAATACATAAACAAATCATAATTTTAATGTAAACAATGTTATTCCCTCTTGAATATTGCTTTCTTACAGATCTGGCGTTGCTTTGAAAAGCTTATGTATCGGTTGAAACAGGAATTATCAACCAATAACAGATGAATATCAAATGACAATAGTGTATATATTATTCAATACTTTGTACACTACAATATTCTCCATCTGATTTCGAGATAGATTAGTCTGTTATATGATCATTAGTCAGATTAACTGATATGTCCACTTTAGTCAGATCATTTTAGTCAGATCAGGTGATATGTCCACTTTAGTCAGATCAACTGATATGTCCACTTTAGTCAGATCAACTGATATGTCACTTTCGTCAGATCAGGTGATATGTCCACTTTAGTCAGATCAGGTGATATGTCCACTTTAGTCAGATCAAGTGATATGTCCACTTCCAACTCTGTCTTGTTTGGTTCATTTTTCAGTTAGGTAGCCAGCGCCACATAGCGTTTTTATTTAGTGATATTTTTTGTCTTATGCTTGTCTGAAATAAAGTCACACGAAATTCAAGTGTTTATTGGTTGGCTAATTGTTTGAATACTTTTTATTGCTTCTTTCTTAGTGTGTAATTTGTCATTGGTATTTATTTTACCAGGAGACAAAGGAATAACGAATGTCTTACCCACTTTAAAATCGTTTCGATCGAGTTAAAGTCCAGTTTGCTAATTTTTTAATTTAATTATTACTGTTTAATTTAATATACAAAATAACGTTAACGTTAATCACTTGTTTATCATGCTAGAGTTTGGCATGTCCACCACCAGGACTTCGCTACTGTTTCTGTTATTGGTATTCTGGCTATGATTTAGTTATATTGATTGAGAGTATTTTCCAACACGTACCTGGTTAACTTGAAGCAAGAGAGGCTATCAAGTGAATCATAAAAATTTAAAAGTAATAACAAAATCCGTTCTAGAATAAGAAATATTTTTCGAACTTTGGTGTTTGATAATTTTCATCATTTGTGTGAAGTTACAAAAGAGGCTGAAAAACAAAGAAATACACCATGTTCAGTTTTTACTTCAAGCGTAACGTTGGCTTTTTACTGCTGAATCAGAAACGATTCTGTAAAATACATAAAAGACGGACACAAGGGTTGGAAGGGCAATTATTTCACTTTCTTGGAAACCGTTTGACAAAGGAAGAGTTTTTCTTAATATTTATACAGTGAAACCAAAAAATAAACAAAGAAACACAAAAACGACAATGTACTACACATAAAAAGAAACAAGTGGTTCACGCACCAGGAATATTTTGAGATACATATTGTACGTTGTGATACTTGCTAGAGCGTGTAAGGTAGGTAAAAAAAGCCTTCTTTCACAAACAAGTTCGTCCTTTTGCGGACGTTCCTAGGCCACTTCGAGAGGTCATTATGAATGGTTTTAGCCTTGGAAGGTTGGTGTCCTATTCTCACGACAATATTTTATACGTATTTGACATCTTACTGATTTTCTAACATCACGAAAACAAACAAATCAAACCTGTTCCTATCTCTAATGACCATTTGAGGTTTGCTGTAGTATCCATACATCGAAAACCAAACAAGTGGGTAACAATGACCAGTGAATAACGTCTGTACAAAACAAACCAGGGAAATGTTCGGCTGAGTGTTTCTCGTTTTGAGAAACCAAATCAAGATCTCGTGATGCTGGTTAAATACCTTGATATTAATATTCAACAGGATATAATAACGTAGAGTTACAACTGGAATCCACAATAATCCTTAAGTATGGAAGCGAATAGAAGAAATGCAGTCACATATTTTCATTGGATTAAACCTATGAGTATAAACATTATAATGGGTTAGGTGTCGTTATATGAATAAAGAAAAAAACAAACTAAAGACCAGTAACATTTCGACTATATACATAAATACAACACAAGCTGGCCCGGCATGACCAAGTGGTTATAGCATTTGACTCGTAATCCGAGGGCCGCGGGTTCGAATCCCCTTCACATCAAACATGCTCGCCTTTTCAGCCATGGGGGCGTTATAATGTGATGGTCAATCCCACTAGTCGTTGGTATAAGAGTAGCCCAAGATTTGGTGGTGGGTGGTTATGATTAGCATCCTTCCCTCTAGTCTTAACACTGCTAAATTAGAGACGGCTAGCACAGATATCCCTCGTGTAACTTCGTGCGAAATTAAAAAAACAAAAAAACAAACGACACAAATTTCTAATTATAAAGAAGGCCTTTTAAATCAAAACTCAGAAGGAAATTTTTTCGAGTATTCTCCGTTAATAAATAAATAAATAAAATCCAATAAGAAATTATTCCTGGTTTTATGTGACGTAAACAAATGCAAGTGTCCAAACATAACCATTAGCGCAACGATAACAGCTGGATTATACGATGTAGCAGCAAGAAACAGAGTAGCTATGATATAAATAATTATATCTACACACATTGGTTAATTTACCCAATTCGGCCATAATGTATGCTTATATTCGCTTTCGAGACTGTCGACAGTCTGTCATTTTTTTCGTCATTCTGCAAGCTCTAGCAGAAAATAGCATACACCTAATAAACATACTTAATGATATAAATATTAGGATTAATACTCTGTTAAGTAATAACATTAAGTAAAAATCAGTTTAATGTTCATTTAAAGTTTCCACAAATCCATTAATGAAGCATCTTTCATATTGGACACATCTGAAATTATATGATAGAATTTCATATTTGGGTAATTCCTGTGAATCACAGGTTAACCACACGACGCTGGTTCCTATGAATCACAGGTTAACCAAACGACGCTGGTTCCCACAGATTAACCACACGACGCTGGTTCCTATGAACCACAGGTTAATCACACGACGCTGGTTCCTATGAACCACAGATTAATCACACGACGCTGGTTCCTATGAACCACAGGTTAATCAAACGACGCTGGTTCCTCTCGAACACGAACCTAGCGCGTCAAAAAACATGTTCTGGAAATTCCGGGGCGAGAGTTGGCCCTCTCGTTGGTGAACCTGGTTTGTTTTGTTTAGAACTTTAGAATTTCGCGCAAAGCTACACGAGGGCTATCTGCGCTAGCCGTCTCTAATTTAGCAGTGTAAGACTAGAGGGAAGGCAGCTAGTCATCACCACCAACTCTTGGGCTACTTTTTTGCGAACGAACAGTGGGATTGACCGTCACATTATAACGCCCCCACGGCTAAAAGGGCGAGGACGTTTGGTGTGACTGGGATTCAAACCCGCTACCCTCGGATTAGGAGTCCAGTGCCTTAACCCACTTGGTCATGCCGGGCCAAACCGAGTTTGAGTGAGTACCTTCGATGCTACAAGTATCTTTCGCACTTTAAGCTGTGCATCTGTTATAAGAGTGACAGCTGAACTCTTGGATAATATTAAAAACGTCTGTTCGACCTTTCAGAACCACAGCATTAAGCATCAGCAGAAACTTCACGGACGTAATCCCTAAAATCGCGGTTCGATTACCCGTGACTAACAACCGAGGAACAACTGCCTTAAGCCTAACATTTATAAGGTCCGACCATTCATTTATAACTACTCTTTTAATCACTACATGTTCTAGATCCAGCACGAATAAACCGGGTATTCAAAATGGATACTCGTTTTTTCAAGAAATTACAGTACATTAAGGTTATAACAACTAGGGATGCACAAAATATGTTAAAATATAAACGTATATCAAAACAATGACGATGAAGTCATTGCATTTCATTTTTATCTTTACCTGGTGGTAATAGTGCTCACTTCGTAATGCATGGGATTGAAACCAGTTGCCGAACACGTGTATTTCAGCTCTGAAGGTGTTAAAATGTAACGGCCAATCTCAATAGTCGTTGGTAGAAAGTAGCTCAAGTGTACCCAGCATGGGCAGGTGCTTGGGGTGCTCAACTCAAAATCTGAGGTTGCGGGTTCGAATCTCCGTCACACCAAACATGCTCGCGCTTTCAGCCGTTTGAACGTTATAATGTGATGGTCAATGCCATTATTCGTTGGTAAAAATGTATCCCAAGAGTTGGCGGTGGAGGGTGATGACTAGCTGCTTTCCCTCCAGTCTTGCACTATAAGATTAGGGGCGGCTAACGCAGATAGGCCTCGTGTAGCTTGCGCGAAATTAAAAAACAAACAAGTAACTGAAGAATTGGCTGTTGGGGTTGTTGATCATCGCCTTTCTTATTGTCAGCTGCTCTAAAGGAGGAAGGGCGACAGGTAGCATTTACATGACTAAAGTCCTTATCTGCACAAATGTCAAATATCGTTTGTTTTCTTTCTGCTTTTTCTTTTACTTACAGGAAACAAAAAGTTAAAACGATCCATTAGATCTTAGGCAAACTTCACAGACACACAAAGACATTTAAAATCCAAAGTGTCATTCGCGTAGTTCTACAGAGCTCAAGTAGCTGTAAAAACCGTGGAGAGAGACATTTATTTTCACGGCCACAACAACTAATGACCAACCATACCTATACCTCCTACATTACTGCTTACGTTTTGTAGAGCTCTCTGTTATAATACCATTTTGTAACATGAACATTTGTTTGTTTTTGAATTTCGCACAAAGCTACTCGAGGGCTATCTGCGCTAGCCGTCCCTAATTTAGCAGTGTAAGACTAGAGGGAAGGCAGCTAGTCATCACCACCCACCACCAACTCTTGGGCTACTCTTTTTACCAACGAATAGTGGGATTGACCGTAACATTATAACGTCCCCACGGCTGAAAGGGGGAGCATGTTTGGTGCGATGGGGATGCGAACCCGCGACCCTCAGATTACGAGTCGCACGCCTTAACACACTTGGCCATGTCGGGACTAACATGAAAATATTACTGTTAATACGTTTTTAAATTAACAGTATTTTTTTTTTCGAATTTACCGACGAAAAGGCCGCCATATTGATATTTAGAATTTTGTTCCCATTAGGATATTACCGGTTTCAAATATTCAAAGAGGATGCAGGAGCATTATAAAAACAGTAACATTTTATTGAAAAACTCAAAGTTACAGATAAATTATATATTTTCTTATTTATGTCATAAAAAGTGTTAAGGTTATGGCTTTTCAATATATAGCAGGTCGGGAAACAAGGCCATTTGTTTCTTGGCTCTATTCTCTCCTGTCAAACTTCCTTATGTTATTGTATTCCTTTTTTTAAAAAAAAGAAACTCTTATATTGCTAATTTATTTTTCCCGGTTTCATTGTATTTGTATGTTATTTTTTCAGTCAATAGCTGTGTTCGTTTCTTTATTAAAAATCTTAGTTTGATTATCATTTTGTTTACAGTTTCATGAGTTTTAGTTTTTCAAGTCAAACAGAACCTCCTTGTACTCTTAGTTTGATTATCATTTTGTTTACAGTTTCATGAGTTTTAGTTTTTCAAGTCAAACAGAACCTCCTTGTACTCTTAGTTTGATTATCATTTTGTTTACAGTTTCATGAGTTTTAGTTTTTCGAGTCAAACAGAACCTCCTTGTACTCATAGTTTGATTATCATTTTGTTTACAGTTTCATGAGTTTTAGTTTTTCGAGTCAAACAGAACCTCCTTGTACTCTTAGTTTGATTATCATTTTGTTTACAGTTTCATGAGTTTTAGTTTTTCAAGTCAAACAAAACCTCCTTGTACTCACAGCTTGATTATCATTTTGTTTACAGTTTCATGAGTTTTAGTTTTTCAAGTCAAACAGAACCTCCTTGTACTCGTAGTTTGATTATCATTTTGTTTACAGTTTCATGAGTTTTAGTTTTTCAAGTCAAACAAAACCTCCTTGTACTCACAGCTTGATTATCATTTTGTTTACAGTTTCATGAGTTTTAGTTTTTCAAGTCAAACAGAACCTCCTTGTACTCATAGTTTGATTATCATTTTGTTTACAGTTTCATGAGTTTTAGTTTTTCAAGTCAAACAGAACCTCCTTGTACTCATAGTTTGATTATCATTTTGTTTACAGTTTCATGAGTTTTAGTTTTTCGAGTCAAACAAAACCTCCTTGTACTCACAGTTTGATTATCATTTTGTTTACAGTTTCATGAGTTTTAGTTTTTCAAGTCAAACAGAACTTCCTTGTACTCTTAGTTTGATTATCATTTTGTTTACAGTTTCATGAGTTTTAGTTTTTCAAGTCAAACAAAACCTCCTTGTACTCACAGTTTGATTATCATTTTGTTTACAGTTTCATGAGTTTTAGTTTTTCAAGTCAAACAAAACCTCCTTGTAATCATAGTTTGATTATCATTTTGTTTACAGTTTCATTATCCTTTCTGAGTTAACAGCCACACCCCTTCCATTAAAAAGATGACGAAGAAAAACTTGCAAACATCTGTACCACTAAAAATCCTTATTAGAAGGAACTGATACGTAGTTAGAGATTCTAAGGGCAGTCTACTTTTAGCTACCTACTGTAGCTGTTGGCCTAGAAACAAGACAGGTTATTCTGCTATGTAAAACCGTACAATGGAATGTGTTTGTCGACAACATATAGAGACGAATGGAATAACCCATATTATTTGTGACAACAAACCATTGTTAACTATCGTGATAAAACATTGTTTCTTATGGAAGATTATTCCATACCAGAAGTAGTTGGAAGTTTCTCGTAGCGCATCACGACTGATTCGTTGCTAAACGAGTTCACGAATAATTATTTTTTATAATGATGAAACTGAAAAGGAACGAAAGAAAGGTCCTGTGTACAATAAGTTATACTGAATATTACATCAGAACATATCTCTGGATATCTGTAAGTTGATATGACATTTTCACATCAAAACAGTGCACCTTGTTAATACGATGGTTGATCTGAATACATTCAACCAAACAGTCCATTACAATTTCACATCCAAACAATGCACATTGTTCATACGATGGTTGATCTAAATACTGAAGTTTACAAAAATATTGCATTGTTTCATTAGTTTGTTGTTAAGTGCAACTCTACAGAATTGGTTATCTGTACCCACCACGGGTATCAAAACAATATTTTTAGCCTTGTACGTCTTTATGCTTACCACTGAGCCACTGAGGGGGGCTACAAAATATTGCATCAAGTAAAAAATTGTGGCGGGTTGACAGTATCACTGGGACCTGTGATAAAAAGGTATAATTTGAAAATTTATAATGATTTAAAGGTAAATTATTCCATGAATTTACGGGATGATTGACCTCATACATAACTGAATAGTGAACTTGTCTGCATTATATATAAATACACTTGTGAAATTAACAGTCTGACTGTATCATGGAATATGGATGTATGTTTGTTAATTTCGCGCTAAGCTACACGAGGGCTATCTGCACAAGCCGTCCCTAATTTAGCAGTATAAGATTAGAGGGAAGGCAGCTAGTCATCATCACCCACCGCCAATTCTTGGGCTACTCTTTTACCAACGCCCCCACGGTTGAAATGGCGAGCATGTTTGGTGCGACGGCGATTCAAACCCGCGACCCTCAGATTACTAGTCGAACGCCTTAACCCACCTGGCCATGCCGAGCCAGAATATAGATGTAATGTCATGATGTTATGTAAGTTGTGTTATTAGTGTGCGTACAACGTGTACTTTTTATGATGATGCACACCACGTATCATTCTATTACTGTTTGTTTTTGAATTTCAAGCAAAGCTACATGAGAGCTATCTGCGCTAGCCGTCCCTAACTTTGTAGTGTAAGACTAGAAGGAAGGCAGCTAGTCATCACCACCCATCGTCAACTCTTGGAGTACTCTTTTTACCAACGAATACTGGAACTGACCGTCAAATAACAACGCCCCCCACGGCTGAAAGAGCGGAAGTGTTTAGTGGGAGGGGGATTCGAACCCGCGACCCTCAGATTACGATTCGAAGACCTGTTGTTGTTACAATAAATAAATAAATGTATTACTTCACATTCTGTTTGAATATTAAGAAACTTTTCTGTGACTTTAGTTCACGTCACTAAAAGTACAAATTTCACAAATAATCAACGAACCAAGAAAGTAAAAAACGGTTATAAAAATTCAATCAAGAAACAGAGAAATACAACAAGATACGAAACACTTTGTTTCAGGTAGTATTCATTGTACGTAATATTTAAACATATGATAAACGTATTGAGAGAAGAGTTGATTAGTTATATACCTGCTAATAACTTTCAAATTGTTTCGTTTCGTACCAAATGGTTCTTGTGACAACATGTTCAGAGCAGATGTCAAGAAATTCTTCAGTTAATCTAACGAATAATATATAAATAAAACTGATTTTATGTAATTATTATAGCGAATGGTTTTCTAACTTTTTTTATGTCTGTCAAATACAAAAGAGTGGAAATAAACATATACATTTCTCCAGTTTGTTCTCCAGTTTGATTTTAACGTGTAGGTCAG
The DNA here is from genome assembly GCF_004210375.1 of Tachypleus tridentatus. NCBI lineage: Eukaryota > Metazoa > Arthropoda > Merostomata > Xiphosura > Limulidae > Tachypleus > Tachypleus tridentatus. Next base: position 20,039,443 of record NC_134828.1, on the reverse strand, counting down.
GTGATTAGGGCGCTTGTAATCTGAGGGTCTTAAGTTCGAATCCCCGTTATGCCAAGCATATTCGTCTTTTCAGCTATGAAGGCGTTATAATGTTACTATCAATCCCGTTATTCATTGGTAAAAGAGTTGGTGGTGGGTGGTGATTACTAGCTACCTTCCTTCTAGTCTTACACCACAAAGTTAGAGACGGCTAGTGTTGATAGCCCTCGTGTATCTTTGCGTGAAATTCACAAAGAAACTTTAAAAATAAACATGTCATAACAATTACGGCAGAGGTAAACTTTAAGTCGGAGTTTGTTTTAACATGTAAAAGTACCATGGATTCTTGGAGTTTGTATTCTTCAGTATAATAGTCATGCCAAGATGAGTGTTAGAGATGTACTTTATTACATCAGTGTAAAACTGTTTGTAATCACGTCTTACAATGCCTAACAAACTGTGAACTAATTACACGTTGTACAAACAAAAGTTAGAAACCTGGGATACGAGTTCAAACACAATTATACAGAACATTACGTTATATAAACACAACCATTATCACACTGTTAAACTAAAGTATGAAGCTATTAAGACGTACAGCTGAGCTGTGAGAATGAATTCATTACGTGTAGTTAGTCAAGCTTTCTAAAAGTCACTGAACCACGTCTGTTTAAATAATCTAAAAAAGTTTAAAAAACAACAATAAAACATTAACACTAAACAAGGAAACCGTGTAACTTTATCATATTTGTTAGAACTTGAGAAAATGAACGTTTTTTGTAAAGACATTATGTGGGTTTAAAAATAAGATATGATGTGTTTGATAAACATACGTACCTCTCCATTATCACAACTAAGTCAAGGACAGGCTCACGATAAACAAATTTCGTTATCACTCGGTTGCTGTTTCCAGATGGCGTTATGAAAAGATGTGTTCTGTGTGAGACGCCAACCAGTATATAACAATAATATGTTCGGAGAACGTTGTTACACTAATAACATCTGATGAAAAGCGAGGGAAAGAAGACGTATTTTATATGGTTTCACGTGAGCTAGGCTTAATCCTTTGAACGACCATATATATCAGTTTCTCTTGTGTTATACAGGAAATGAAGCCCTAAACTTTTAACGCGCGTGCGCACCTGACCTAAATACGTAATAACTAAATTCTAGTGAGACAAGGCAGAAAACTAGACGGACGTGTCAAAATGTATTTCAGACAGTTAAGCACGTGAATCAAATAAATTAGTTATAAGAGCAAAAGAAAATGGAACACGGCTATAACAAGTTTGGAACAACGTCTTATAATATATAGTTCGTCGAATGTTATCAACCTAATTTATGTCCTTTAGATGTTCTTATGAGTGCACGCATGTTGAAGTACTAATGTTAACCGACGAGCTGTATATATATATATATATATATTATTACCATCACAATAGACTCAATGTGTGTACAAAACAACTTAGTCATTTTGAAGCAAGTGGTAGCTAAAAATCAAATTCAATATTTTTTCAAAGTATAAGGCAATCGTAGCTATTTAACCTAAAGCACAAAGGATTCTGTAAGAACCAGATGCCAATGGAAGTTTGATTATAATTTTGTATACGATAATAATTAAACATTCAAAATAGTGTGACATTATTTACAATTTTTGGAAGAACTGAGATTAGTTACAGAATATTTTAAAGGAACCATAAACAACCAAATGTAGAACACGTTAAGGAAGAAACTTTTACGTTGACGACGTACAAAGTAGTAAGATCAGTAGAAAAGGTAGAAATATCTGGCCCTAAACTATTAAACAGTTGTTATTAATAGATAAGTAAAAAACACAAAATAATAGGTGACATAAACCTTCTAAAGGCTAGTACAGCTGTATGTCTCCGGATTAACAACGCTAAAATCAGGGGTTCGATTCCCCTGGTGGGCTTAGTAGATAGCCCGATGTGTCTTTGCAATAAGAAAACACACAAAACACACTCTAAAGGCATATAACACACAGAGACCTCTATGAGCTAATTATTGAAGGAATTAGGCATAAGAGACAACAGAGATAATTCTTTCGTATCAGTTAAATGTTTCATTTGTATCGTTAACTTGTACTTTATTCTATGAAGCACCATTGAAAGTTGGGTATTGGTTTATTGGTAATCTTAGGATATATTAATTATTCCGTTTTGTTACGAAATATCCTGTTAGAATCGAACAATATGACATTTTGACAATGGGACAACAGTTGTTTTGTAAAGTAGGTGCTTGATTTACTTTTAAAATAAGATTTCATAAGTGCTTTAGAAGGACAACGTAAGAGTCTACCGCAACTCATTAGAAGTGACCAAAGACATCCCGACAGAGTTCTTGTCACTTCCACAAACTCCCCAGTGGCTCACCAGTAAGTCTACTGAGCTACGACGGTAAAATTTGGGTTTAGATATTCGTGATAACCAAAAAACCCTATGTATAGCTATGAGCTTAATAAAAACTAAACCAGAACACCAAACATCATTAATGTGCGGGTCTCGATCTATTTTAAATTAATGTATCTCTGATATAGAAATAGGATCATAAATGTACCTTTATTTAAGCTATATTTTCAAATTGTTTGAGTATAATTAGGTTTCGCACGTGACAACAAATGATTAAAGGTTGATCAATATGATTTTATTTGTGTATCACATATATAATAACTCAAGAGACATCGAGACGCTAGAAACGCCCGAGGATTCATTCGACTGGCGATATCCACTTTTTGAAACTTTAGCAGTCGCTCACAGCGAACTAACAATTACCCACTTTAGGGACCAAAAAACGTTTTTATTTTTTTTATTAGGGTATAAAATTTAATAGAATACACCGGTCCCGCAAACCTTGAGCATATATCGCAGAGTGAAGTGAAACGCTAGAGCGAAATGGTGATATTTCAACACTCCAGAGCTTTCAATCGAGTGTTACGCTCCGCCAAATCTAAACTCAAAAATCATTTTGTCTTTCTAAACAAATATGAAAAAGTTGTTATTGTTACGTCGATAAAATACGCCTTTTTCAAAGTCAGTGAACCGTTCTGTTAGAATTGTATTAATCCTCAACATGAAAGTTGCCGGTGTACTAATACACACCTTTAGCAAGAACACCGACTATTCTACCAGTTTATCCAATTGTTCTGTAAGTATAACCCCATGTATGAAACTACCAATAGAAGACCGTATATATGTTAAGTTTGAAACTTATCCACCAGGGGTGAAACTCCTGTTTATTCCACTATCAAAACCAATTACATGGCCCCAAAAAACTGGTACCATTTGTTTAGTAACATAAAAGAAGGTCACAGATCAGGAGATGGTTTAGTTTGTTTGGTTTGTTTTGAATTTCGCGCAAAGCTACACGAGGGCTATCTGCGCTAGCCGTCCCTAATTTAGTAGTGTAAGTCTAGAGGCAAGGCAACTAGTCATCACCACCCACCGCGAACGCTTGTGATACTCTTTTATCAACGAATAGTGGGAGTGACCGTCACATTATAACGCCTCCACGTGGGTTAAGACGCACGACTCGTAAGCTCTGAGGGTCACGGATTCGAATTCCCGTCGCACAAAACATGCTCGCCCTTTCAGCCGTGGGGGCGTTATAATGTTACGGTCAATCCCACTACTCATTGGTAAAAAAGTTATCCAAGAGTTGGCGGTGGGCGGTGATGACTAGCTGCCCTCCCTCTAGTCTCACACTACTAAATTAGGGACGGCTAGCTCAGATAGCCTTCGTGTAGCTTTGCGCAAAATTCAAAAACAACCAAACACTTTAGGGTCGAGGGTATACATATTTAAGAAACAGAAATCAGGCTGGCCACCATGGTCTAGACATTTAGAATTAGTATAATATACATAGTTCATAAATATTTTTATATAAATAGATTTAAATAAAAATAAACAAGGCAACACAAGACCATATATGGACATTGCCCTGAAAAGGGCCAGAGTACTACAGGTTACTTTGGCCCTAAAGCACTACAACTACAGTTTAGTAGTAGCCGACATGAAAGTTATAGATGGAGGAAGAGGTCTTGTGCAGCTGACCATTCTGAGTATCAACATTTCCAACATACCCAAATACCCACAATGAAGCAGGCGCGCGAGGGTCGAGGGTGCACTACAATATCCAACCATCCAATCAGAAAATAACAGCCTAAACAGTTGGAGCTGGGTGATGTTGACTAGTTGCCTTTCCTCTATTCTATCATTTCAGAATTTAGGAAGACTGCACTTATAGAACATTTTTTCTCTATCTTTTTCTATATAAAGGTCCAATAAACACGGACATCATTTCATTATCCACAAGCCGTGCTGTTTACAAAGTAAGCAAGCGGACTAATGACGTTAAACTTTGTGATTTGACCTCTGTAACGGACAGAGCGCAGACTGTTCAGCTTCACGGTTAACAATAAACATTCCTGTGGATACTCATCTCACAAACTAACGAGCATTAACCACCTTTTAGTTTCATTAATTTTAGTTTTTATTTGAAGAAATTAAGTAAACAAAAGCCAACGTAACCTTAACTCCTGAGGTAATATTACATCTTTGGAAAAACAACAACGATAATAAACAACAGACCAACCTGCTCGTTGAACAAAAATATTATTAAACATCTTGGTGTTCATCGATCGAGTTGGGTTGTTTCCTGGGGCGTAAACTTGTGAGGATCTATCGCTTCCCCTAGAGGGAGCAAGCAGCAGCGTTATTCTGTAAAGAGGAGAAAATTATATTAATACAAAACAACTAACGAACGAAGTTTTCATTCGACAAAGAAAAACAAGTGTTAGCAATGTGTTATTGGTTGTTACGTAACTACGATCTCCATAAGTATAATCTAATGATTTCGTTGAAAGTCGCTCCACCTGGTTGTTGATATTGAGTTAGCAAGAAAATCTTAGAAAATTCCGGAAAAATTCTGTTATTTATTTACAAAAAATAACAAATCTAAATCACACTTCATTTGTTCTCCACGTCAGCGGCTAAGCGATGAAAGTCTCAGGACTTGTAAAGCTAACATATCGAGTTTCAATGCTCGTAATGGGCACGATACATATATCTCATTATGTAATTTAATAACAAACAAACATCAAGACGTTTAAAATAATTACATAACCGTGTATGGGTTCAGAACAACATGATTGTTTACTGGTTGTTGTTTTTAGGGATAATTAAGGGTTAATAACATTTTATTGGCACTGGCTTATCACTTAACATTAATTAACTTTCCCATTCATCGAAAACACATGAACACCAACGATAACAGTAACTAAAAATTGGAAGAACACGTTTGACTTCACTAAGCCTAAAGACATCAGCTAAGTTTTGTAAAAAAAAACAATAATATGAAGTCGTTGCTCGTGTCAACTGACCACATCTGATGTTTCGTAGCTAGGAACGGTAATGATCCATTGCACAAAGAGTCCACCATAACTGTTTTAACGACAATATTTCTGTTTGGACTAAAATAAAACAGAATCAGCTAATAATACACATATATATGTTTTCATAAGTATTGATTTAGAGGTGACTAAATTTCATGATACAAATTGCATAAGATTTTTTAAACTCACGTGGTTATAGTGTACCTGGTTATTATAAATTATTAATTATCGAACTTCTCAAGGTTTTAGTAAAGTTAAATTAATCCAATATCGAGCTGGGTTTAATACGTGGGGCTTGGAAGTTATAACATACGTAAAAATATGGATATTTACCTGTGTTTATAATCAGATATATATACTTGTTTTGAAGCTATTATCTCGAATTTATATTACTTGTGTGTAATTTAATTCATAACCTTATGACAAGCTTGAATGGTTATAACGCTAAAACTTCAGTATGATGCACGTGATTGGAATAGCTTTGTGCTGAAAACAAAAACTAGCCAACGAACAGTGATATACTAAACGAAGGTTATTTTCACGGTATGTAAAACACGGAACAACGTGTTCAGTATGCGCGGGACGTACCAGAAATAATACATCGTTTAAGCAATGGTTGGTGGATAGAAAATAAGCAGGTATATAAAAGAAGCCTGTGTGTCGCTTTTATAGGGGTCGCTTTTAGTCTTGTATGTATTTTAAACTACAGTATAAAACAATACAAGCTCCTACAGATATTTTGAACACATAAATTAAAACGAAATAATGATATGGATCCACAAGATACACGTAGTTCTCACTTACACGTATCTCTATGTTAAACATGTTTACAAAACATTTCTCAAGTTTAGTTTTGGGAATTATTAAAAAAATAGTGTCTTTTTTAAAGTTTGAAGAAAGTGTGTTTAAATATTTCACATTAAAAATTGCTGGAGATGGACTGGTGTTTTACGTGATGGATTACAGTTCAGAGGGTCTAAGCTTCGAGTAGTGACGTATCGTTGAATACGCTCTGCATGTAAAGTTGAAATAATCAATCCCACTATTCGTTAAACAGTAGGTACATAAAAGACGGTGGGTGCTATTTACTGGTTCATTTTCTTCTGGTTACCAATTCTAAATTTGAGGTGACTACGTCTAAACCATAGTGACCTCTGACTCGACGGTTTAGTCCTTATATAATATAATCCTTTAAAATATCGCTCACATTAAAATACTAATACCTCACTCTTAAAGACTAGCAGATACCAACATTTCAGTCAACGTGTCAGAAATGACAAGACAAACACTGAAAGAAATCAAAACAACATCCAGAGGGCGTATAAAAATAGATCGCCATGATTAGAAACGAATAAACATGTAATCAACTACATCTCTATAACGAAAGACTTAAAGACTACATACACAAATATCGAGTGTGATTTTATGTAGTTCTTAAGTAATAACACTACTACTATTAGACAAAAAATAATTACCTGCTATGTTCTTGTTGAACATAAGGAAGTTTTAAAACATGACAAGCAATTTCTTTGAAAAATATATAGTTAAAAAATCCACGTACCTTCAGGTGTTTTTCCTGAACCTTAAAGTCTGAAGATCAAACTGGTGAGATTCGCTTCCGCTTTGTACTCGTTCGTAACAGCCAGTTTGCAACCTACACTCTCACCCACGTTTGAGTAGGGCTAAAAACTGTTTCCTTACTTTAAACGAACATCTGTTCATAATAGAACCAAAATTAAAACTTCGTGGAATGGTACAAGACTTTATAAATAATAAATTTTACACTGTAGACTTTAAAGTTATTACATGCAATTTAACGTTCGATTTTTTAAATGCAAAATGTATCCAATGGGCAGAATCGTTTGTTACGAAAACTTTGCTGCTGTTCATCAGATTGTCCCTCTAATTTCCCGTATAGGCTAGTGGCCAAAGAATGCATTTCAGTCGATTTCCAAGAAATTCACTGTCGTAAAAGGATCGCCACTATGTGTAAATTCCTAAATTTACTCATCTCCCGAATCATAAGTTGCCCCGAGCGTTGCAAACATGTTTATACAGTTAAGTACTAAAACAGAAACATCCTACTACAATCATAGTTTCACTAACTCTTGTTCGTATCTTAGGACTTTCTAATAAGTACTAATTGAACAGTGTTTTGGATTTGAAATTAAGTTGTGTGGGCTTTTTTATGTAAAGATCTATATTATAATATTGTCTTCTTGCCTCCAGGGGTCGTAGCAAGCAAGTATTCTGTTTCGATAGCTTTCACAATCGGGTGCTTAATTGTGCTTTCAGGCCTATAAAACCTTTTTAAGGCTTAAATTTAGTGTCGATCAACATTTTTAAAATCAAATCGATATTATCGGAATGGACTTATCCGATATAACGTAGACAGTCTTCGATGCTTCACAATTACGATGAATTTACAACTGGAACGGTTAAAACAAGTTTTTTTTTTTCATATAAGTGTCATAGGCCGTATTTTATGACATAAGACTTTATTATTATAAATAGTCAATGAGTTCTAAAAACAGTTCATGATCTGATTAACTGAAGTGCATAATGGAAACGGCTTTACTTTACCTTATTTTCATATACACTAATCTAAATATGTATTAGAGAATTTTTACCTTAATTACTTATTTCCAATTCATATTTTACAGTTAGTTCATGGTAACCTCCGATGTAACTTTATAGCCAAAATCTCTTCTGTGAGCCGTTGAACTTCCGCAGAGAGATAAGCGCCCTCTATCACACTGCGATCAAGATTGGCGGGATATTACGAGCATTCAATCACTGGCTGTAAGGTCGACTGAGATTTACAAAGTTAAGCCTTTCGATCATAACTTTTCGTATTATTACAATAAATTTAAAAAAAAACTTTCTCAAAATTCGTTAGTTTTTGTTTTCAGCCTTTTATTTTAAATTTCTAAAATATTTATCAAAATTTTTGATAAAGCAAAACTTTACCTAATTTTCGTTTGCTTGAAGTTAAACACAAAGCTACACAATGGGCTATCAGTACTCTGCTCACTACAGGTATCAAAACCCAGTTTCTAGAGTTGAGAGTCTGTAGACATACCATTGTGCCACAGGAAGACCCAGTTTTCGATATGATAATAATTCAGTACATGAGAGCATATTTGACTGTCTATGGTTCTAATTTATCACCACAAAAACTGCAAAATATACATTTATCAACATTTTAATAAATAAAAACAAAAATAAGTTGGTTGTTCGTAATTTTTAAATATTAATAATGGGAGAACTTATTAGGGTTTTTTTTTTGCAATTTTGGACAAACAGATTTATAATTTCGAATTGATAAACTGTTGGGGAGAACGTTAATGAATAGCACCCACTTCTTACAGTCGGGCTACTCTTTTCAGATAGAATAATGAGGGTTTTAAAGCGCACCCACAGCCTAAAACTACAAAGCGAATTTTTGTGGCAAAGGACAGTGAATGCTGAATCATCAGGTTAATAATCTGTGCACACTAATCTTTCAGACCATGCCCAACCTAATGGGTGTGGAAGAATAAAATTGAATAAACATTATTTGTTCCATGTGGTTGTTATATGTGGCTCAGTTGGTCTTATGGAAACAACAGAGTCAGAGTTAATTGTGCATTAAGACTACAACTTATCAACCAGGACACTTGAAAAACAAACAATAAATATTGAAGACACATTTCAATATTTACAACATTTAAGAAATATTGAAGGGTCTCTAGTTCATTAAACGTTATTAAAATATAGCCCAGCCACAGTGAATAGACTGTGGTCGGCACATGTTTATACTAACATATACATCATGGTATCCGCTTGTATCACCAATCAGTTTATTATTTATTTGTTAAATGAACATTTACAGTAAATTTCCAGTAATATAACTTTCACTCATGTATTGTAACAACATTTATACATAGTTCACTCTGTGCGTCATCGAGTGGTTTTAACACCCCTGGGGAAACTGAAGGCCAAGGGTATATATTTATTATTTTAAAGATGAGTTGGAAGGAAGCGAGTCACGTTCTTGGTCAAACATTTTTGTTTACGAAGAGATATTTAACGATACGTTCAAGTAAATTTTCCCATGGTAATTATTGCTTCTTCAAATACCCAGTTTTTTTTTTTTTTTTTAGTTATGTGAATTTATTTATTCTTCAGGTTTGGAACTTAAATATTAAAAACTTAAAAATTAATGTCTAAAACTCAGTCTGTTGTATATATTTACTGCAGTCGGTATATGCAAACCTCGGAAGTTATAACTGTGATAAACGCTTATTAATCGGAAAACTACAAATATTTAACAAGAAACGTTTATAGATTTCGAACATTACAAACTGCTTAACTTCAGTGAATTAACTTCAGACGCCAGTATTTCTACGAGGACATTAGATATCTTCGTTTGGGAAAACTCATGTTTGAAGAAGCTAGTTAAATTTCCTCTCCAATGAAATGTATGTATATCAACATAGAATTAATTCGATTGGAGTGAACCGTTGATAAAATATTTAGTTCCAGACCAGATAGAAGACTCAGTAGTGTTCGTAAAAAACTTTCGCATATAAAGTGTTATACGTAATAACCGTTATTGTAAATTGTATTATTGTTTGTATATTAAATTATATTTCTATTAAGAAAGAAATCTGTGTATATCAATCATGTTGGTAAACATGATTTACTTGAAACCTTAATACATGATATAAAAAATTGAAGACTCGTCCGGGATAAATTACAGTACGTAATACTAGTATCAATAAATGTATTTTTTCGATTTAATTTAATCTTAAGATATTGCTCTTGTAGTTTTGAGTGAAGCACAAAGCCACACAATTGTCTATTTGTGCTCTGCCCACTACGGGTTTCGAAACCCGGTTTTTAGCCTTGTAAGTCCGCAGACATACCGCTGAGCCACTTGGGGGCCAATCTTAAAAAACAATAAGCTCTAAGAAAGTGCACAAAATCGGCAGATCTTGGATACAATAATTATTTAGATATTAGAGTTTCATTGTATATAGATTCTTTTATTTATAATCATTTTATTTTATATTGTAGTTCTCATTGACACAAAAATATTTTCGTAATGTTTGTCGTTCATAAGAACAAAGTTACGCAAGAATCGAACAAAAAATTGTTTGCTAAAGAATAGAATGAACCCGAAGAGTGCTGAGAAATCAAAATACAACAGAACAGAATGCAATATGGTATTTACTTATGATAACGTCTTATCAAAGTACTTCTAAATCTGGCTTAAAATTCTAGCTCGTGCAACTGAATCACCAGAATAGATTATGTTTGTACTGAAACTAAAATATTCAGTTTGAACTACATTGTAAAATCAGTTCAGTGTTCCAAGTGTGGCCACCTACAATTACAATTTAACTAAATCAGTGACCATAACACTGTTAAGTCTGCCAAATGTCCTACTATGCTCTCCCACAGTTACAGATTAATTGTACAAGTGAACATTACAGTGTTAAGTCAGTCTTGTGTCCTACCATGGTCTCACATAGTTACACTTTAACTAGATTAGTGACCAATAGAATGTTATGACTGACCGGTGTCCTACCATGGTCTTACATAGTTACACTTTAACTAGATTAGTGACCAATAGAATGTTATGACTGACCGGTGTCCTACCATGGTCTTACATAGTTACACTTTAACTAGATTAGTGACCAATAGAATGTTATGACTGACCGGTGTCCTACCATGGTCTTACATAGTTACACTTTAACTAGATTAGTGACCGCACTTATTGTACGTGTTATTCACTCAATTAATGACCTACACATAATCGTAGAGATAACAGAGAAACATCAGAAGCTATTAGAACCTTTATGTGTTGACCACTGTGACGTATAACCTTGCTACGGATTAATACGTGTTCATGGCTATTTATTTACTGCTCACAAATGTGTTATCTAAAGGAATAAAAAGTGAACGAAACTTCAAACAAAGTTATGTAAACAGAAGTATTTTGTTTCCTGGTTATAAAAGAGCGATTATAGCACTTTTCAATCGCTACATATTTGCAGTTTTGTTTTGCGAAAATGTATTTAAAAGCGATTCGAAAATAATTATTTTAGCAACTTTCGAATTATTTTATCTTCATTTCTTAGTCTTGTAGTTAGAACTTTTGACTCGCAATCTGAGGGTAGAGGGTTCGAATTCCTGTCCTATCAATACTGCTCGCCTTTTCAGTTATGGGGTCGTTATAATATGACGGCAAATCCCACTATTCGTTGGTAAAAGCCCAGCATGGCCAGGTGGGTTAAGGCGTTCGACTCGTAATTTGAGGGTCGCAGGTTCGAATCCCGGTGGCACCAAACATAGTCGCCCTTTCAGCCTTTAGGGCGTTATTATGTGAAGGTCAATCCCACTATTCATTGGTAAAAGAGTAGCCCATGATTTGGCGGTGGGTGGTGATGACTAGGTGCCTTCCCTCTAGTCTTACACTACTAAATTATGGATGGCTAGCGCAGATAGCCCTCGTGCAGCTTTGCGCGAAATTCAAAAACAAAACAAGTTTCACGATTGCCCTGTCATCTAGCGTTTGCTTTTAAAACTATACTTTAAATGGCTTCTCCCAGAGACTTGAATAAATTATTTAGTGGACTTTATCTGGATGAAAAGTCGCGCAAAACTGTAAAGCTCACGCAATAATATTTGAAATCCTGGCTCACCTTGGTTTTGCTTTTCAAGAAAAGGAAAGATAAATACGTGTAGGCCTCTAAATGTACATAATCACAATTTTAACCATTCATTGAGACTTGTGTGAGGACTTTAACCAAGGAAATCAAGGAACTACAAACAATTTGAGAAATGGAAAACTATAGAAAAGCCGTACATTACAGGGTTAATAAGTCAAGTTTATTACTGTGTGCTGAAAATTCTTGATGATGAGAAACCCACATGAAATAAAAACGTATCTCAGAACGGCTGGTATGGGTATTAACACTTTTATTGATAAGTGGAGAACAACGTTTTGACATTCCTAGGTCATATTCAGACTAAGAAAAACAGAATTTGAATGAAACAGTTGATGTACACATGTCTTAGGGACGAGAGTGTAAACAGGTACGGAATTGTAGGTGGCGCTGCAGGTGGATGTTAGGTTATTAATTAGTATAGGTATAAAAGTGTTCCTTTATATTGGTTTAATTTTGGTTTTAGTTGTTGTATAAGTAGGGCTTCTTTGATATTGCGTTTGTTTATATTTGTTTCCTTATTATCTGGATGTTTTCTATGGTTATTTTGTGTTTATTTGATTTGCAGTGTTCAGAAACATGTGAAGATGACCAAAACTAAAAGGCTTAAGTGTAGGGAATCCCGTGTCACCAGTTCTAGCCAACATTTTTATGACACAGATTGAATCTCAAGCGACCAGTTCAGTCTTCCACCCACCACTATACTGGTACAGATACGTTGATGATACAATTGCTGGATTCACACCTACAGAACACAGACTTAGTTTTTCAACCACATTAACTTGATACACTCTATGTTCATCTGTGAACAGGAAAAAACTAAACAAATAGCATTTCTTAATCTCAAGATCACCAGAACTGATACACAATTCTAAACAGAAATCCACAGAAAAATCACCCATACTGGATTATACATTCCCTGGGACTCATCACATGAAACAAATAAAAAACTCAACATACTAAGAAACCAAATAAACACAGCCATAAAACTATGTTCACCTGATAAAATTAACAGTGAAATCAACAAAATAAAACAACACTTCATCAACAACAACAAATTTCATCAAAACACTTTGGAAAACATTATACACACACACCTTGACCAACAATAAATAAACAACAATAAATCACAAGATACAACAAACTACCAAACTTTATACTGCTGTATACCACATGATCCTGACATTAGTGAAAAAATAACGAAGATTTGGAAAAAAAACAAACTTATAACAAAACATAACACTCCAGTAAACATCAAATATATCCAAAAACCAGGTACAAAACTAAAGTCCATACTATGTAACAACTACACTGACAAACACAACACCAACATAATTTATTAAATACAATACAACAACTGCCATGACTTCTATATTGGTGAAACAAGCAGGAAAATGGAAACCAGATTCAAAGAACACAAAAGAACTCCTTCACACGTTTTTGAACACTGCAAATCAAATAAACACAACATAACCATAGAAAACACCCGGATATTAAGTAGGGAAACAAACATAAACAAAGGAATCCTACTTAGACAGTAATTAAAACCAAAATTAAACCAATATAAAGGAACACCTTTATACCTGTACCAATTAATAACCTAACACCCACCTGCAGCGCCACCTACAATTCCGTACCCGTTTATACTCTCGTCCCTAAGACATGCGTCCATCAACGGTTACATTCAAATTATCTCTTTCTTAACCTGAAGATGACCTAGTTTTACAGTGTTTTTTGCTTTGCTTAGTTTTTTGCTACTAAGTTAAAGACAAACCAAACCAAAACTGCTTATCTGTGACGTATTATGTCTATCGATTCCAGCTTTCCAATAAGTATTAAATTCTAATTTTTGAATGTACTGTATCTGGTTGAAATAATTTGTAGTGTTCAACTTTAAATGGCCCAGTCAAGGAACATATATCACTTTTATGGTACATTGTGATCTGCTTGACCATGGATTTGGTAATACCTTATAATATAGATCACAGATACATTGCATTCTGGTTTCAATGCTCTTATCAGACAACTACGAAGAGTATATGTGTTGTCAAAGTAATGCCAGTGATATGAAGTAAGATTACTTATAACTTTATGGAAAACAAAATGGCTTCATGTGTGAGTATGCCAGGACTTGTCAAGAGTAGGTTTACCTTACCTTCCTTCATCTATTTTTATTTAAATATTTCTTGTTATTCACCCAAATTTCACAGCAGAGTTACTGGATGAGGGCCAAAAATGTCCAAAAGGATACCAACACATTACATGTTATAACTTCACAAGTGGAAATAAAACAGTTGGTAGAGTTGCATTTAAGAGTTGCTACTAAGAATGGAAACTGTGAATCAATATTTGTTGTAAGCTTCAGGGTATTTTGATAAATTTAAGAAATCTAGATGGCTGGATAGTGTATATTTGGGTAAAGAGAAAACACATCTCAAGGTTTTATACTGGAGAGGTTGGAGACTTTAAAGTACATTATCAAACATGTTACATCTGACCATGTTGCCATATTGCAATAGAAGTCGAATTAAAAAGCCTTGTAGATGATTATAGAGGCGTTGGTTGTGCAGGTTAATAGGATGCCTCCTGTTTTTGTTATGAGACATTGCATTACAGATTTGATGATTGGTCCAATTTTAGTTACGTAGATGTAACCCATAGGAACTTGACTGTCTTCATGAGATGAATATCTGTGTGTAATATTTGTGAACTGACTTGGGCTGCGTCATCAGCATATTGTCATTAGAAAGTATATCACAGTTTGATAAAGCGTATAACATCCACAAAAATAAGGTAAAAGAAATGAACTAATCGCGAAGCATCATGGGACATCGGGATATGTGTGTAAGATTGTTTTTAACTTTATTATCGAGTGACATTAAAATTCAGAGGATGGTGGTTTGAAGTATGTTGGAATAATGAGAACATTGGAATAAGAAAAGTTGTTCAAGGATTTTCTCATGTGTCATGGTGTCCCTGAGTGAGTCTCACGAAGTGGTATGCGAATTAAACATTTAAAAACGTTTCGTTCAAGGATTTTCTCATGTGTCATGGTGTCCCTGCGTGAGTCTCACGAAGTGGTAGGCGGATTAAACATTTAAAAACGTTTCGTTCAAGGAAAACGTTTCTCATTTAAAACGTTTCGTCATGGTGTCCCTGGTGTCCCTGTGAGTCTCACGAAGTGGTAGGCGGATTAAACATTTAAAACGTTTCGTGTTGTTTTGAATTATTTACAAACGATTCACAAAGCTACACCATGGGCAATCCGTGCTCTGCCCGCCACGGGTATCGAAACCCGATTTTAGTGTTGTAAGTCCACTGCTGAACCACAGGGGGCGCAAAACGGTTGATATGGGTAGAGAAAGCTCCAGAGGAGTGAACAACGTTTCGACCTTCTGCGATCGGTCACCGTTAGGTTCACAAAAAAAGGAAGAGTTAACTGACCGAAAACTGACCACATGTTTGAAAGGGGTTGTGTAACTGAGTGTAGGAATGTAGAGGGCGTGCTTAGATGTTTGATTATATCTATTAATATAGGTATAACGGTGTTCCTTTGTATTGTTTTATTTTGGGTTTAAGTTGTTGTATAAGTAAGGCTTCTTTAATTTTGCGTTTGATTATGTTTGTTTCTTTATTTAGTATTTGAGTGTTTTCTATGGTTATGTTGTGTTTATTTGACTTGCAGTGTTCGAAAACGTGTGAAGGTGACTTTTATGTTCTTTGAATCTGGTTTCCATTTTTCTACTTGTTTCTCCAATATAGAAGTCGTGGCAGTTATCACATTGTATTTTATAAATAATGTTGGTGTGGTGTTTGTCAGTGTAGTTTTTACATAGTATAGACCTCAGTTTTGTGCCTGGTTTTCAATAAATTTGGTATTAACTGGAATGTCATATTTTGTTACTTGTCTATGTTGGATATTTTTGTGCTCAGTCAATGTTGGTACTTGTGTTATTGTCTTGTGTATTAATGTTATTACATAATAAGGTAGCTTTTCTTAGGCCAGTTTTGTTCGTTTTGTTTTGAATTTAGTAAAGATAACCCAGAGTTATCTCTGCTAGCCGTCCCTAATTTAGTAGTGTAAGACTAGAGGGAATGCAGCCAGTCATCACCACTCACCGCCAACTCTTGGGCTACTCTTTTACCAACGAACAGTGGGACTGACCATCACATTATAACTCCCCCACGGCTGAAAGGGCAAGCATGTTTCGCGACAGGGATGCGAACCCGCCACCCTCAGATTACGAGTCGCACGCCTTAACACGCTTGGCCATGCCAGGCCATATCAGTTTTGTTTCTTGTGCAATTGTCATATGTATAAGAGTTATTACATATGGATTTTTTTTTTTTTTACAAAAGGTGGTAGGGTCGTTTTCGTCTATAGATTGACAGAAGTTATCCCACTATTTGTTCTAGTGCTGTATTTTTAGTTCTTTGATATACTTATTTTTCTCTATTAGTTAAAGTTTACATCTCTCTGTTGAGTGTGATAATAAATGGGAGTCTGATGATGTGGCCGTGAATGTCTAGGGTTAAATTCCATGCTTAAATATTGAGTGAAAAGTTCTGTCTCAGAACTGTGTTATCTACAGCAGATTGAATTAATAACCTTTGTGATTTTTCTCTCATGTATTCGTTGGGTGTGTAAAGGGATGTTGTTGATAGGGGTTGAATTGAAATAGATCGCGGTTGGAGGGATGGTTGTGGAAGGGTGGTATTGAAACTAGAAAAGGAAAGGGTTTACGAGGTCTGTTCAAAAAATACGCGACAGTTTGAATTGCGCGGCTCCAGTTGGTTCCAGGGGAATCCGCTTGGTGTTGCTAGGTTCGTACAGATCAGCTGATTACGACGCCATTTCCCGATTGCAGATATCTTTATTTGTGTATTAGCTACGCGGTTTTAAGTGAAGTGCGATTTTTTCGTTTGGCGGATTTCAGAATGAATGACCTGAAGGAGCAACGACTTGCTGTGAAATTTTGTGTTAAACTTGGAAAATCTGCGACTGAAACTTTTGTTATGCTTAACACGGCTTACGGTGATGTTGCTATGAAGCGCACGGCATGTTTCAAGTGGCATGAACGTTTTAAGGATGGTCGACAGTCCATTGAAGATGATGAGCGTCCTGGACGTCCTTCCACGTCAACTGACGACCCACACGTCGACAAAATCAACACACTGGTGCGGGCAAATCAGCGTCTGACTGTCAGGGAGCTTGCTGAAGAGTGTGGGATATCAGTTGGATCTGGTTACGAGATTTTGACCAAAAATTGAAGATGCACCGCGTTGCTGCGAAATTCAGCCCTCAGAACTCGTGAGTTTTTGGCCAAACACTTGATCACTGTTCTTCCCCACCCCCCTACTCACCTGACCTTGCTCCTTGCTCCCAAAAGACTCTTGAAAGGAAGAAGATTTGAGACGATTCCAGAGATTAAGGCAAATGCGACGAAGGAGCTGGAGGACATTACAAAAGAAGCGTACCAGGACTGTTTCAACAAGTGGAAACACCGTTGGGATAAGTGTGTGCGTTGGGGAGGAGAGTACTTTAAAGGGGTCCCAGACTTCTAAATAAAGTACATTTTGTTTTATGACGTCAGTTCGCGTATTTTTTGAACAGCCCTCGTATTGTCACCCTAGTGTTATTTAAAACATGGGTGAATAATAATAAAAACAAGTGAAGAAAACCTGAAAATGTATCACTAGATGAATATCCATGACGGTAGGAAAATGTGATGTGTATATTATTTACCTTGACCACTGTATCTCAAGTGGTCGTTTCTAAGTTAAGGAACATAGAAAGAGAAATAGAAGGTTCGTTCTCCACATTGACCAAGCATAGACAAGTGGATATGGTGCACGACTCGCAATCTAAAGTTGTGAGTTCGAATTCTCGTCACACTAAATATGCAGGCCCTTTCAGCCGTTGGAGCGTTATAATATTACGATAAATCCTCCTGTTCATTGGTAAAAAGTAGCCCAAGTGTTGGCGGTAGATGTTGATGAGTGGCTGCCTTCCGTCTAGTTTTGCACTGCTAAATTAGCGACTGTTAACGTAGATAGTCCCCGTGTGGATTTTCGTAATATTCAAAACAAGCAAACAAACCTCCACGCAGTCGGCAAGACTGGTTTGACTGGTTTTAAAATGTCTGGCTTCCCAGATCTTGAATATCTACAAAGTTAAAATTATTTCCGTTAAATAAAAGTTGAGAGAAACATGCACTGTGATATTCCACAGTAAGTTACAGCTACCGTGTTTTGACACAGGTGTGTCTTTTGAAAGATACGCTGATACACATGTGTTGGATTCACAAACATCTGTCTTACGAAAGTCGAACTTTAGAAAATTTGTCTTCAAATGTTAGTGACATGTTTTTGTATGTTTTGTGAAACTTCCGTGTTGTTTAAATAAATAACTGATAATTTTTAGCAACTAAAATAAAAATAACCGGGTACAAAAGTTAAAAAGTTGACATGGTCTTCAGAATCTGTCAACAAAAAAAGATTTTTAAATTGTTTGTTCAAACCACATTCAGTCAAGATTGTTACGAGTCGGTAACCAAGGTGTCACGTTCTATCTTGGGCTCAGTGAAAATAAAATATACTTCTTACTGACTGCCTGGTTTCAGTCTGTTTATCAGAATATTATAACAAGATATAACAAGAGAAGTTTTTCTCTCTTGTTATTGTTATTTTTCAAAACCAGTTCACGATGTTCACTACTTAACATAAAGATGATCGTGTTTTTAATGTTTCTGTTCTGTTTGCTATGTATTCCACTTTACATAGAGTTGATGGTGTTTCTTATGTTTGTATTCTGTTTGATGTGTACTTTACTTAACATAGAATTGATAGTGTTTTTAATGTTTATTATGCACTCCACTTATTTTGTAATGAATACTGTTTTTAATGTTTGTATATTTGTTGTGTACTCCACATAAGACAGAGTTGATTGTGTTTTAATGTTTGTATATTTGTTGTGTACTCCACTTAGGATAGAGTTGATAGTATTTTTAATGCTTATAATCTGTTTCTTAGGTTTTCAATTATCATAGAGTTTACAGTGTTTTATTGTTTGTATTCTCTTTGTTGTTTACTCCATTTATCATATTGTTGATGGTGTTTTTAAAAGATAGAACAAGTCGTACTATCTTTGGATAATCGATACAGTGAGTGATAGTTAATGGCTGCAATAATGGGGTTTTGATTAATAGATGGATTAGTGATGGTGTCTTTTATTAACGGATACAATAACTGATAGTGTGTCTTTCAAGAGTTAATGTCCTCCAGTGGCAGAGCATTATATCTGCGAACACCCACCATTAAAATCCGAGTTTCGATAGGTGTGTTAAGCGGAGCACAAATAGATCATTGTGTAGCTTTGTACTTAATTCAAACAATCAATCAATAAAAACTAAAATAAATATCAGCTGGATAAAAGGCTGAAACAAGGTGCTATTTAGGTCAGGGATTTTATTCATTATTTGAAGAGTTCCGATCTTGATGTAAAAACATGACTCATGTTTGGCCATTTTACACATTAACTTGATATATTTACTGTTATCCAGTTTTGTTTTGTTTAGTATTGAAATGTGTTTATTTACCATCAGATTGTTTCGTGAAGATAAGAGTGTGTGACAGAATGTTTCAGGGACAAACATAAACTAACACATAAAGAAGTTATCAAACTTGCAAACAGAATGACAAACGATGAAAACAATATCGAGTGTAATGTAACATGGACCATTTGGCTAAGGTGCTTGACTCGTAGTCTGAAGGTCACGGTTTCGAATCCCCATTTATCCAAACATATATATTTTGTCAGACATGAGGAAAATACAATGTGACGGTTAATCCCACTGTTCGTTGACACTAAAGTAAACAAAAAAAATCATCGGAACAAATGTGAGTAAATTACACATCGTAGTTGATAACGAGAAATCCACTTGAAGTTCCATCCGTTTTATGATAAATTAAACATTCACAAACATGAGTCATCTAAGTTTTAGATCCACATGTGTTTTACAGCATGTTGTTATGTATGTTTATAATTATCGTGTTTTCAACAAATGTACAGCCATATGTAGATATATTGAAAAAGGAACTCACGTTAATATAATTCTATACAGTTGTTGGAGCTGTTCTCTTGTTCTAGACAAAATAATATATATAGAGAAATACTGAGAATTTACTTTATTTATTAGATCAACATAATAAAACTAGTTGTCTGAAGGATGTTTCAAAAACAGTTTATGGATTATCGGTCTCAAACATGAGATGATAGTAAATTCTGGGAGATTTATTTAAGTCTAACACTTAGAAAAGCTAGATCCTCTGGTAAATGAAGGTTTTTCAGATATAATTCCCTTCCAGTTGTAGTTATTCAGGTTGTGAAAGAAACAAAAAAGACACAGGTCGGTAAATAAAATATCCACATTACCACATACTAAAATATAATAAAATATTCAAAAGTGCCATACACTAAAATATAACAAAATATTCGCAGTACTATACACTAAAATATAACAAAATATTCGCAGTACCATACACTAAAATATAACAAAATATCCACATTACCTCATACTAAAATATAATAAAATAACTACAGTACTATTTACTGAAAAATATTGAAATATTTACACTATCATATACTAAAATATAATAAGCTCTCCATGGTATCAGATACTAAATGTAACAAAATATCCACATTACATACTAAACTATAATAAAATATCCATTGTAGCATACACTAAAATATAACCGCAGTACCGTTTACTAAAATATAATACAAAAACACAATTCCATACACTAAAATATAATAAAATATCCACAGTACTATACACTAAAATACAACAAAATTTCCACAGTACCATATACTAAAATGTAACCAAATATCCACAGTACCATGTAATATAATTTTATAAAATAACCACATTTCAATACTCTAAAATCTAACAAATGATACACAGTACCATACACTATATATAATAATATATCCAAAGTGCTGTATTCTAAAATATAACAAAATATCCATCGTATTATACCGTATAAAAATTAAAGCAAGGATATTTTAAAAGAAGGGTCACTTGAAACAGTATAATGAAATTCAATACAGTTAGAACTCTTTATATCTAATACATGGGACACATAGTGTACGTCTCCGATCTACAAAACCATTTGTGACAACAGGATAATTGATAACCAGGGGTAGCAACATGATTTTCTAATGAACGAGGATTCTCCTTCTGACTGTACCAAGGTAAATACGTAGGTTGTATTTGTGAACCAAACCAACAGTATTCATGGTTGTAAGATTGAAATAATACTGTAATGTTTACTGTGTAATCTGTAATGGTCAGTGAGTGAACAACAACTAAATAATAACTTAATTTATTATTGTTTTAAAGGTAAGAAATAAGTGTTCAGCTATTGATTTAGTTTTGACTTTTTCTACTATATGTTTCTCTGAACACATGTTAAAAGCTTATAGCTATATTTTATTTTTATATCATATTCTAGATGTTCGAGCAGAGTTAACTATAAATCACGAAGAATATGAAAAACAGGAGTACGGAAAATGGAAATTCTTCCTTACAAGTGTCAGAGACACTGGAAAAGCGCAATCATTATTGTTTATCCCAATATTTCCGCTGACATACGAGACCTGACAAACTACAGACCAATAAGCCTTAATTCTTAATGTTAAGAATTATAGGTTACAGATAGCTGTACCATCTGGAACTCAACTATATGATAAAGGAAATTCAAAACAAAGCCAGACACAAAAGACAGACGAGCGATCACCTTGTAGAGTGACTGAAACCATATTTCAACCGTAAGCACATGACAGTCGTTACATTTCTTCGCGTTAATAAAGCTTTTGATAGTGCCAAAGCATAATGTTATTTTAATTGCACTATCTCAAGATCCCTGACACAATAATCAGATGTATCTTGAGCTTTTTCTCAAATAGACGAGCCAGAGTTCGCATACATCAAACGCTTACACGTCCGTTTACTCTTACGACTGGTGTCCCCCAGTTATAAATTATCCACGTCAATGGTATCCCGTTCCTAGAACTCCCGTATACTCACGCATCGCAATATTTAGACGATGTAGCAGTTTGGAGTACATCGATTGACCTCTCTATTCGTGGCTAGTAAAGTTCAAATTTCGTCGAACCACATAATGACGTGGTGTAACAGGTGGCGTGTATCCATAACAAAACACAAGAAATTATATTTCACAGGAGTTTTAAAAGGAAACAGAAGAATATTACACAGACAAAAGTGAATTTATTAAACACTAAGATCAAATTTACTAAATCGATTATATTCCTCGGAGACACTTTCAACATGGCACGAAACTTGACACACAATTTTAACATGGCACTGAACTGGACACATCATTTTAACATGGCACTAGACTGGACGCATTATTTTAACATGGCACTGAACTGGACACACCATTTTAACATGGCACTGATCTGGACACACCATTTTAACATGGCACTGATCTGGACACACCATTTTAACATGGCACTCAACTGGACACAGCATTTTAGCAGAATTTCTAATTCAGCGAAACAACACGTAACCTCAGACAGATCAGAAACACCTATAAAGGATGCTCCCAAGACATCATCATAACCATTTACAAAGCGTTTATCAGGCCTCTCATGTAATATGGGTGCATGGTCACTTGCACCACGTCCAGTCGCCTCAGGAAACGATTAAAGAATATACAATACCAGATAATAAACGTGGCATATCGACTAACCCTTAATATTCTACTCCATGTTAGTGAGAAAATATTCAGCTACAAAATACTAGCTCAATGCTAAAACACACTAACTCGACAATTCCCAGCAATGGCTGAAACACCACACACATCCACCAGTCTCCTCGTTACTTATGTAATACCTAGAGCCATAATCGTAAATGTTTGTATATTGTTTTTACATCTTTTACAAAGAAAGGAACCGTAACTTCTGTCGTATAGCTCAGGCACTCCAGGGAATAATTAGAGACAGACAAGTAAAAGTTGGGTTCTTCTGTATCCCCTACATCAAAATCTTATCATAGGATCTTCGGATCCCCCTCCGGCTCTGAAAGATCCTGAGTACCACATCACTCGTTGAAGAGCCCTGAGTCCCACATCAGCCTTTGAAGGGCCCCGAGTCCCACATCAGCCGTTGAAGGGCCCTGAGGCCCACATCAGCCGTTGATTCCTGTAATATTCACACATCGGGTCTGTTGTTGGTTTTTCTGGGGTTGCTGGCTTGCTAACCTTTCTCAAGTGAAATTCAAGAAATGGTTGTTTTGTTTAGAATTATTATTATTGTATTATTTTATTATATATATTTTTTTTCGGGTTGCATGATCAAAATACCAAACTTATGAGTGGGGTGAAGAGAAAGAAATTTTCTGACAACCCTGGTTATCTCTATTTTTAAGTAATGGGGACTCACATATTTAAACCGAAACACCTGACAGTCTTTTGTTGTTGTTGTTTTTTTGTTCAATAATGTAAACAAAGAGTTCCATGGTCATACGTCTCATACTGCTTACCAGACGTCTTATCCTGTATTGAAAAATATACTGCCAGTCGTCTTGCAGTACATGGGTAAGCTGATATCTGTTCTCTGGTAATCTCTGGAGATTACTGGCTACTAGATGTGTTATCCCATATTGAAGACTCTTCTGCCACTCGTCCTGCTATACTTGGATGAGTTGTTATCTGTTCTGTGGTAATCACTTGAGACTACTGGTCACAAGATGTCTTGTTTTATATTGAAATATCCCACGCCACTTGTCCTGCAATATCTGGATCAACTGTTATCTGCTCTCTTTGTAATCTTTGAAGGTGTTGTATCCTACCTCATCACATATATCTTCAGTCCAGTGAAGGTAGTGGTAAGCATAGTGGTCATAGCATTACGACAACATATTCTGCATGGATACGTGCAGAGTGTAAACAAGCATTGTCCAGCTACAATAAAGTGACATCATGGTAGTCTCTGAGGAAGGGAATTACGTGAGGTTTTAACACGTTAAGCATTCAGGTTCCTCTGTATGTGAAATTCTGTGGTTGCCTTCTCAATCCACGTCACTAGGGACACTCCAGTGATTGGTATGTCGTCATCTTGTTTTCCTTCTCTTCTCCAGACAAGTTGAAGTCCATCAGACCCGACAGTACGAAAACGTGACTCATCTGTGAATAGAACAGTGTTCTATGGCTTTAGTATAAAAGATATAGCCCTTTAATAATGTTTTCGTTGCTACTTTTCCCTACCAATGCACATCAGATACTAAATGTTCATATACGTACACCTCGTAAAAATAACACATGATAAGACATCTGGAACAGATAATATTCCACCAATGATTTCAAAGAAGACTAATGGTTTTAAAGAACAGAGGAATTACGCTATCAAATATTACAGTGTTTTTCTATGTCTAACGGACCCTTTGTCACGTACAAAAACGACCTTAGAGTGAGACCTTTAGTACCAGTTCATGACTTGACTTTCTTTCAGTAGACTTTCTAGAGAAAAGAGGCTTCTCGTTGTACCCCGATTTATCATCAACAGAACGTTTCAATTGATTATCGAAATCACTGTAAAAGTGGATAACGTTTGTTTCATCCTTACTTGACATCTTGAAATACGATCAAGGCTCTTTAACTCTGAAACATGGCCAAGACAGGTCATACCCCTTTGACTTATGATCTCTGAGGAACAAGGGGCAGTCACTTCGATGAATTCTGACATGTTGTTTAAGTGAATTTATATGAATGTTTTTACAAACTGATTTTATGTGGTCGATAAATACGACTTGTTTTGTAGACCATACAATTTGTAGTGAGATCACCTGACTTAAAGGTATGCCACCGAATCGAAATTAGGGATATTTATAACAATGGAGTTACAAACACAGAAAGTAGAATAAATATATATGTAACAAATAGCACCAGACAATATTTATAAATATTCAAATACGCATTATGTGTTTGTAAGTTTCAATGTTAAATTATTATGTGTGGTAAATATGTAGAGATATAAATAATTATGTTACAACAGATAATGTGAAAATTATTTTATGCAAATAAGGTAAAATAGTATTGACTATAAAATTGAATAGAAAACGTATTCAATGTAAGTAAAGCATGACTGACGTAACAGTGTTATAACAGTTGCATCATTCCAGTAATAATTTTCCTTTGAAGCAACTCTTTAAATGATTATGATATGAATTAACAATATAATTTGTTTGCATTTAATGGTAAAATCTACGTAATACAATTAATTTTATTAGTGGTAGCTCTAACGGTAAGCTGATACTTTATATGATGATATCCTCTAAGTTATATGATCCACCTGTAGTGCCTTAACAGAACTAATCACTTCACTTCATTCTCTTCAGGATTATGTAAAATAGTATATAAACTAGATGTAATGTAAATCTTAGGCTTTTATCATTACTAGAGATATGATGATGTGTTTATTGATCTACATTTTTCTCTTGTGGTTGGTTCATGAAGTATCAACAATGATTACTTAATCATTATACGCTTTCCTATAGTTATGCACTCTCTGATTCCACTTTGTGGAACTATGACTAACAGCAATGTAAGCCTAGCTACACGCCTTTCTGGTTCCATATTTTATAAGTACAGCATCATTGTTTCCACCTCATGGAGCTCTCTGCTCCTCACCTCCTATGAGGAAACCAGTCAGAGCTTGCGTTCAGGGTCTCATTCTAACAAATGATACAATAAAGTTTCTGTACTTTAATGGTATGAAAACAAAAACAATCCAAAGTCCTACAATGTAAATTTCTATCTAAAACTGTGTTTAGTCTTTAGATAATTCAATTGTGAGATATATATAAATTTTGTGTAATAATATTATTTTATTTGTTTCCAAATATGTTTTTTGGTTTCTATGAATGACCTCAGAGATCAATTTTAGAAAATATTAACAACAATATTTATATTACGGAATATTTATTTATACTTTTTCTTGCATTTTGATTACATAAAGAAAGGTTTCAACATTTTTTCTTATTACATTTATAAATTCTTATTAATCAGTGGTTATTAATCTTAATAAATAAAGATTCACTAAAAGTAAGACGTTGATTAAAAACACTTCTTCCAAATACACTTTAAGAAATGATATTATGAATTTCAATGTCCATATCGATCATATTACTGCTGTATAGAGAATTTAGTAGAAGCTTGTATTAACTATTAAAGTATCGTAAGCCTATTTTGTTCAAAGCTTTCCAAAAAACTCTCAGGACTTTCAGAATACCATTGAAGACATGCTTTCATTACTACTGCTAATGTAATGAACACTGCACCTACCACACTCGACAAAGTTACATCTTCACCAGTTATCGTGATTTGAAAGATAAAAGAAAAAACAATTTCCAAGGAACCCACTAAAGCCACACAACTAGCCTTTTCAACGTAGAGGGCGTTAACATAAAAATACTGAGTGACAAAACTAAGTATTCCAATTCCAAATATGAACCAAATCACAGTTCCACATTCTGGAAATACAGTATCGTTAACAATAAACTGATAAGTGCATAACAGTAGAGTCTGGATGGCACAGTAAGAGAACATAACCACAGCATAGTTTAAAGATTTTATTCTACGCACTATGATAGTCGTCAACGAGGTGAAAAAAACCATAACCAACAGCTAGTAACGACCCAACAATTCGAGATTGTGCATCCAATTTACTGTCCAATCGTCCAAAAATAAAAGATGGACAACTAATTAGGATGATCCCAACAATGGCTAACGGGATGGCTATTACGTCAATAAAATGTATTTTTTCTCGCAGAATGAAGAAAGCTAGAATTACAGTGAATATAATTTCTGTCTTTGTAAGAACTGTAACATCGCTTAGTGGCAAGAAGTTTAACGAATTATACAAGAACAATATACCTATCGTTCCAGTGATTCCTCGGATGAAAATTATTAAATACTGGAACAGAATATTCGGTAAGAAAGAGTGACGGCTATGTAAAATAATTGGTACACAGAAAGCAGCCATGTATATTCCACGGTAAATCAAAATAACCTGTCTGGAGACACCTGGAGTAAGTTTAACCAGCATTAATTGAATACATTGAGCAATACACTGAAATACAGTTAGAATAATTCCAATACCAGGAAATTTGATTTTCTGAAAGGGAGATCCAAATGTCTTTGACACTTCAAAGGAAGTGTTTCCTCTTTCCGTATTCCTGTTTTTCATATTCTTTCTTATTTATAGTGAACTTTGTTCGGACAATCTAGAATAAGATAGAAAAACAAAAAATCTGTAAGCTATTAACATATGTTCAAAAAACATGTAGTAGAAAAATTCAAAATTCATTAAAAAACTGAACACTTATTTCTAACAATAATAAATCAAATTATTATTTAGTTATTGTTGATAACTCACTAACCATCACAGTTTACACAGAAAATATTACAGTTTTATTTCAATCTTAAAACCATGAATACTCTTTGTTTGGTTCAGAAATACAACTTACGTCTTTATAAAATAAGAATACTCGTCCAGAAGAAAGTCATGTTGCCGTCCCTGGTTATCAATTATCCTGTTATCACAAATGATTTTCTAGATCAGAGACGTACAACAATTTTTCCCATGTATTAGATATAAAGAGTTCTAACTGTATTTATTTTCATTATTCCTCAAAAGACCCTTGTTTTTAACTACTTTTCTTTTATTTTATATTAGTGCATAATACGGTGGAAATTGTGTTGTCTTTTAGTGTATAATACTGTGGATATTTGTTTATGTTATAGTATATGGTACTGCGAATATTTTGTGATATTTTTGTGTGTAGTACTGTGGATATGTTATCACACTTAATGTATGGTACAGAGGATATTTTGTTACATTTTAGAGTATGTTACTATGCATATTTTATTATACTTTTATGTATGATACGATGTATATTTTAGAATATGATAGTGTATTTTACTATGGATATTCTGTCATACTTAACTGTATGTACTGTGGATTTTTGTTATATTTTAGTGTATTTTACTATGGATATTCTGTCATCTTTACTGTATGTACTGTGGATTTTGTAATATTTTAGTGTATGGTACTGTTTTATTTTAATGTATGGTACTGTGGATTTTTGTTATATTTTAGTGTATGGTACTGTGAACATTCTGTTTTATTTTAATGTATGGTACTGTGGATATGTTATATTTTAATGTATGGATGTGTTTTTTTATATTTTAGTGCATACTGGATTGTCTGTTATACTTTACTGTATGTACTGTGGATTTTAATGTATGGTACTGTGGATATTTTGTTATATTTTAATGTATGGATACTGTGTATATTTGGTATATATTTTTTAGAGTGCATTGTTTGTTATATTTTAACGTATTGTATGGATTGTCTGTTATACTTTACTGTATGTACTGTGGATTTTTGTTATATTTTAGTGTATGGTACTGTGAATATTTTGTTTTATTTTAATGTATGGTACTGTGGATATTTTGTCGTATTTTAATATATGGTACTCTATATATTTTAGAATATTATACAGTGGATATTTTGTTATATTTTAACGTATTGTACTGTGGATATATTCTTTATTTTAGTGTGTGGTACTGTGGATATTTTGCTATATTTTAGTGTATGGTATTGTGGATATTTTCTTATATTTTGTTGTGTGGTACTGTGGATAAGTTATTTATCGATCTGTGTCTTTGTTTCTTCACAACATGAATATCTCCATTTGGAAGAGAATTACATCTAAAAACCTCCGTTTATCAGTGGATATAAATTTTCTAATCTGTGATAAGTTGGTTCTTAAATAAATTACCTGATATTTATGGTCACTGGTTCTTTGAGGCCATAAACCAGAAATTGTGAAAACAATATCCACACAGACAGTTTTACTTGTATAGCGTATATATGTTTAAAACTGAGATGTAGTTAGATTTTCTGACCTTTGTCTCCACGATTTTGTGTGTTACATTACACTCGATATTTTTAATCGTTTATCATTCTGTTTGCATTTTGATAACTTCTTTATGTGTTAATTTATGTTTATATCTAAAGAATTCTGTCACACAAACTTTTATCTATACCACACTAATCTCATAGTAAATAAACATATTTCAGTACCAAACCAAGTATAAACTGGATTAGAATAAATCCTTCAGATTACTATGTCTGATTTTAAACAGATTCCTTGGAGACAAAATGAAAGTTACTTACCGAAAGCAGTAAAAGAATCTTTCCAGTAAAACTTCAAACATCAAACGTAAAGACTCTTGTCTTTACATCAAAACTTGAACCTTTCAAATAATAAACGTAAAATGATGTGATTTCGTTTGAAGTTATATAACAATACCTAGACTGTCTTCTTAATAAAAAATGTAAAATGGCATGTGTTTGAGAGTAAACCGTATAAATACAATCCGGGTTAAGACTGTAAAACATCTGTACAGCATATTCTCATAGTAGTGGCATCTGTTGAGCAAAACTTGAATGAAGTGAAAAAAGGTGTAAATCTTTTTATATAGAAAAACAAAATGAACTAAATGTTACACTTCAACTACATAACTTTAAAAGTTAAAGCTACGAATATTTCAAGAAAGGCTTTTAATAATTGGAAATTGATATTAAAATATTTTTGCTGTACTCTTGCGTGGAAATGAGTTGGTGACTCAGCTATTTGGAGTGCACCAACTGTCCATTGGTTACTACAAACAAAGGTCATGTTTCTCTTCATCACTTGGTCATTGTCGTGTGGCTTTGAAACTTATGAAAACCCAGGGAAAAGAAAATATGATCCGAAAGCAGTTCACAAAATATTATATACACATATACATCTCGGAAAAACAACCAAATTCGTATGTGTTACATCTACGTAACTAATACTGGACCAATCATCAATTCTGTAATGCAATGTCTCATTCAGGTAATAAAAAATAGGATGGATCCAAGAAACCTGCACAACCAATATCTCTATAATCATCTACAAAGTGTACTTAGAATTGGCAGTAGATGTTGATGACTGGCTTCCTTCCCTCTGGTCTTGCATTACTAAATTATGTATGGATAGCGTGTAGCTTTGTGCGAAATTCAAATACAAACTACACGATAACATTAAAAACACCCATCTGAAAACTGCATTCTGATGAAAATTTGCAAATTTTAAGTTTTGTTTTTGTCACGTGATGTGACGTGTCAAGTAATGTACACATGCACGTGAAAGTGCAAGTTTGAATTTTTACACTTATGTGGAACATGTGTAAAGACTGCAGGCAAATACAGGTACATTTAGGTCTTCAAGTCAAGGTTGTTAAGATAAAATATTATTTTTCTAATGGTTAATATTTTATATAATAATATAAACCTGATACAGGTACTTACTATTAACTTGTTTTCATTTTATAAGTCACAGCTGCTTGCCTGATGCTTTCTTTGCAACTTTAACATAAGTAGTTAACACCACAGTACAGACTCATAGTTTTAAGGAAATGAAGGATTTATAAAAACTTTACCTCAGTTTGTAAGACCGAGGATTGAGTCCCACCAAGTAGAGGAAAAATGGATAAAAACAAATCTGTAATTAGTAGTTGATTAACAATAAGAATATTAAAGTTATTATTAAATAATTAGAATTTGTTTATCATAAAGACTACAGACAATAATAATACATAAGTTTGAATGAAATAAAT
The DNA here is from genome assembly GCF_004210375.1 of Tachypleus tridentatus. Classification (NCBI taxonomy): domain Eukaryota; kingdom Metazoa; phylum Arthropoda; class Merostomata; order Xiphosura; family Limulidae; genus Tachypleus; species Tachypleus tridentatus. Next base: position 20,008,606 of record NC_134828.1, on the reverse strand, counting down.
AACAAATTGAGGGAGAAAAATATCACAATATTGTAGTGACCTCTATTGAGCATATATTATCTAAAATAAGTCATGAAAAGCTGTACATGGGTTAAAGTTTCAAGAGAAATGGTGACATGAACATATGTATTTATCTGAAGCTTAGTTATACAGCTGCTGTCTGTTGTAGAAACACAAGTGTGAGGAAAACGTTTTAATAGACTTTCGTCTTCTGTTTTGAGATCATTCTTGAAGACGAGAAACACACTTGAAATAAAAATGTATCTCAAGACGGCTGGTATGGGTATTAAACCTTTTATTAAAATAAAGTAGAGGACAACGTTTCGCCCTTCACACAGAAACAAAACATAATACTATATTTTGTTGCAATATTTAATAATTTTCATCAGAGGAAGTATCGGAGCGATAGGTATATTGTTCTTGTATAATTTCTTAAACTTCTTGCCACTAAGCGATGTTACAGTCCTTAGAAAGACAGAAATTATATTCACTGTATTTCTAACTTTCTTCATTGTGCGAGAAAAAATACATTTTATTGATGTCATAGCCAACATGTCAGCCATTGTTGGGGTCTTCACAAATGTACCAACCGGGATGATCAGTAATACGTAAAGACAATATTTTACCTTTTCAAAGTTTCATTAAACAATTCTAACTATATAAACAACCATTATTTGTAGCTGGAAGTATATTCCAGGAAGAAACAAACAAAAGAAAGACACTTTTTAAAGTTATTTGGGCTTCTTTTGTGTTCCATCCAGATGTATGTCCATTGAAATTTTACATCCAAAACAAAATATTGACCGTCACATTATAATGCCCCCACGTCTAAAATGGCGACCATGTTTGATGTGACGGGGATTCGAAACCGCGACTTTTAGCTTACAAGTCGAGTGCCTTATCCATCTGGTCATGCCGTGCTTGAAAAAAGGCCTACCAAGCACAAGATTATTTAAACAAAAATAACCTGTTCAATTTAATAGACAGTAATTTTAACGGACTCTGAATGCATAAATGATATAAAATACGACCATTTAACAATGGACAACAAATGTTATTAAAATAGAAATCTTTTTAGCTTGAACTGAATAGTACAAGGAAAGTAATTATGAATTTCAAAGAAAACATAAATTTATAAAAAACACAAATAAAGTACTTATTTGATAGAAGGAAATAAAACCCCTTTTGAAAAACAAAATATGAAAAACATTAATTTTATATTCATGATGAAGAAAACTATTTAGTCAAACATTATAACAATAAGTAAATCAATAAAACCCAGAACTGAATTCTTGTAATTTAGATTTCAGAATCCAAACTGTGAAATAACACTTATTTTAACATATATATGTGAGAAAAACTGTAAACCAATACATTTTACATTCACTTATAAAGAGAAAGGATATGAACGAAACTTAAACAGACATACTAGAAAATAAAAATTTTTATACCTTTTAACCTGGGGCACATGATGAGGCATAACTTTACAACAAGTTTAGACTAACTGTCTGAACAAAGAAGTGATTTATGAAAAAAACACCATATCAAAAGCCTTCCCTATTATACAAAATAGTTTTATATAAAATTTTATACCTTTTAACCTGGGGCACATGATGAGGCATAACTTTAGTTCAGACTGACTGTCTGAACAAAGAAGTGATTTATGAAAAAAACACCATATCAAAAGCCTTCCCTATTATACAAAATAGTTTTATATAAAAATTTTATACCTTTTAACATGGGGCACATGATGAGGCATAACTTTACAACAAGTTCAGACTAACTGTCTGAGCAAAGAAGTGATTTATGAAAAAAACACCATATCAAAAGCCTTCCTATTATACCAAATAGTTTTATATCTGTGTTTTGACAAAAAATGCTTAAAACAAGTTTTACAGGCCAAAATAACAATTCATAAATGTTATTGTATTCACACACTACCTTCTCTTCTCTACTCGGGCATTTGTTTACAATTGCTTCATAAATAACACCTTCTGGTATGGAACAAGGACATTTGTTCTAGTGCTGTATATTTAGTTCTTTGACATAATTATTTTTCTCTGTTAGTTAAAGTTTATATCTCTCTGTTGAGTGTGATAATAAATTGGAGTCTGATGATGTGGCCCTGAATGTAGAGGGTTAAATTTTATGATTATATAGTGAATGAAATGTTCTGTCTAAGAACTGTGTTAGCTATAACAGATTGAATTAATAACCTTAATGATTTTTCTTTCATATGCTCGTTAGGTGTGTAAAGGGGTGTTGTTGATAGGGGATGAATTGAAATAGATCCTACTTCCGCTCGTGTCAAGCCGCGGGCTGGTGGTTGGCGGTTGATGGTGGATGGGTGGTGTTGAAAATAGAAAAACGAGAAAGGGATCATGTTCACCCCAGTGTTATTTAAAACGTGGGTGAATAATAATAAACACAAGTGAAGGAAACCTGAAAATGTATCACTAGATGAATATCTATGATGGTAGGAAAATGTGATGTGTATATTATTTACCTTGACCAATGTACCTCAAGTGGTCATTTCTAAGTTAAGGAACATAGAAAGAGAAATAGAAGGTTCGTTCTCCACATTGACCAAGGATGGCCTCGTGGTTATGGCGCTCGACTCGCAATCTGAAGTTGTGAGTTCGAATCCTTGTCACACCAAATATGCAGGCCCTTTCAGCCGTTGAAGCGTTATAATATTACGATCAATCCTCCTGTTTATTGGTAAAAGTAGCCCAAGTGTTGGCGGTAGATGTTGATGAGTGGCTGCCTTCCGTCTCGTTTTACACTGCTAAATTAGCGACTGTTAACGTAGATAGCCCCCGTGTGGTTTTTCGTAATATTCAAAACAAGCAAACAAACCTCCACGCAGTCGTCAAGATAGGTTTCACTGGTTTCAAAATGTCTGGCTTCCCAGATCTTGAATATCTACAAAGTTAAAATTATTTCCTTTAAATAGAAGTTGAGAGAAACATGCACTGTAATATTCCACAGTAAGTTACAGCTACCGTGTTTTGACATAAGTGTGTCTTTTGAAATATACGCTGATACACATGTGTTCGATTCACAAACATCTGTCTTAGGAAAGTCGAACTTTAGAAAATTTGTCTTCAAATGTTAGTGACATGTTTTTTGTCTGTTTTATAAAACTTCCGTGTTGTTCAAAATAAATAACTGATAATTTTTAGTAACTAGAACAAAATAACCGGGAACAAAAGTTAAAAGTTGACATAGTCTTCAGAATCTGTCAACAAAAAGATTTTCAAATGGTTTGTTCAAACCACATTCAGTCAAGATTGTGACGAGTCGGTAACCAAGGTGTCACGTTCTATCTTGAGCTCAGTGAAAATAAAATATACTTCTTATTGACCGCCTGGTTTCAGTCTGTTTATCAGTCTGTTGTACTCTACTTAACATAAAGATGATCGTGTTTTTAATGTTTCTGTTCTGTTTGTTATTTATTTCACTTTACATAGAGTTGATGGTGTTTCTTATGTTTGTATTTTATTAGTAGTGTACTCTACTTAGCAGAGAACTGATTGTGTTTTTAATGTTTGCTGTGCACTCCACTTATTTTGTAATGAATACTGTTTTTAATATTTGTATTTTTGTTGTGTACCCCACATAACACAGTTGATTGTGTTTTAATGTTTGTATTGTATTTGTTGTGTACTCCACTTAAAATAGAGTAAATAGTGTTTTTAATGTTTGTATACTGTTTCTTAGGTTTTTCAATTATCATAGAGTTTACAGTGTTTTTATTGTTTGTATTCTGTTTGTTGTTTACTCCATTTGTCATATAGTTGATGGTGTTTTTAAAAGATAGAAAAAGTCGTACTATCTTGGATAGTCGATACAGTGAATAATATACTCTTCAAAATAAGAAACTCAAAAGGAATATATTTGTTATTTTAAAGAGAAATATATGTAATAACGTTACAAGCTCAGAGTATGTGATGTTACACGTGTTAAGGCACTGATTGTCACACCAAAATGACAATAAAAGTTGTGCACTTTGTAAAAGGAGAAAAACATCGGATTTTTCGCCAAAACGCATTCGTGTCCAATAAATTTGTTTGAGAGATCTGCATGTTTTGCAAGTGCAACATGTGCAAAATCCCTATAAAAGTGACGGGTTCTCGGTTTCCATAGCTCAGTGTTAAGCGACCGACACGCAATACAATTACGCTAAGACTGACGGAAGCACAACGCAACAACGCCATTGGTCGCTTGGAAGCAGGCGAATTTCGATCTGATGTTGCCAGAGCTGTGATCGTCCACCCAAGCACCATCACAAGGATATGGAATCGTCACCAACAATATGTATCAACTCGTGACCGTCCACGATCTGCCAAACCTCGTGTGACCACGCCCGCACAAGATCGCAAAACGTCACCTTCGGGATAGGACCACCACTGTTGCAGTCTACTGCCTCAACCATACAAGGGTTGCATAGGATTTCCGATCAGACCGTACGCAACCGTCGACGAGATCCTTAGGCCTCATGTACAACCCATCATGGTGAACTTCAACGACGTTTTCAACATGACAACGCCCGTCCTCACACAGCCCGACTAACTACTGTCTTCTTGAGACACCACAACATCAACGTTTTTTCCTGGCTCTCCGGATCACCAGATTTAAACCCCATCGAACATCTTTGGGACGAGTTGTACCGACGTCTGCGACGGCGACAACCTCAACTGCAGACTCTACCTCAGCTTGCAGTAGCTTTGCAGGCTGAGTGGACAACCATTCCACAGGATGTGATTCGTCATCTCATCGCTTCCATGGGCAGAAGATGCCAAGCAGTTATTGATGCTCACGGGGAGCACACTCGTTATTGACTTTGAGTGACGTTAAACATCAACTAGTGAGCGTGGACTTCGCCTTTGCAGACTTTGGATGTTCAGCAGTGAATGTGCAAAGTTTCACACATGTCATACAGAACTACCCGGAATAAACTTGTTAACAATTTGTCTCAAATTTTGCATTATGCGTTTCTGTTTTTGAAGAGTATAAAATTGATAGTGTTTTTAATGTTTGTATTTTTGTTGTGTACTCCATTTAACACAGTTGATTGTGTTTTAATGTTTGTATTGTATTTGTTGTGTACTCCACATAACACAGAGTTGATTGCGTTTTAATGTTTGTATTGTATTTGTTGTGTACTCCACATAACACAGAGTTGATTGTGTTTTAATGTTTGTATATTTGTTGTGTACTCCACTTAAGATAGAGTTGATAGTATTTTAATGTTTGTTGTGTGCACCACTTAACATAGAATTGAAAGTGTTTTTAATGTTTGTATACTGTTACTTAGGTTTTCAATTATCATAGAGTTTACAGTGTTTTTATTGTTTGTATTCTCTTTGAAGTTTACTCCATTTATCATATAGTTGATGGTGTTTTTAAAAGATAGAACAAGTCGTACTATCTTTGGATAATCGATACAGTGATTTATAGTTAATGGCTGCAATAATGGGGTTTCGATTAATAGATGGATTAGTGATGGTGTCTTTGATTAACGGATACAATAACTGATAGTGTCTCTTTCAAGAGTTAAAGTCCTCCAGTGGCACAGCATTATATCTGCGAACACCCACCATTAAAAATCCGAGTTTCGATAGGTGTGTTAAGCGGAGCACAAATAGATCATTGTGTAGCTTTGTACTTAATCCAAACAATCAATCAATAAAAATTAAAATAAATACCAGCTGGATAAAAGGCTGAAACAAGATGTTATTTAGGTCAGTGTAATTTATTCATTATTTGAAGGGTTCCGATCTTGATGTAAAAATAAGACCCATATTTGGCCTCTTTTACACTTTCACTTGATATATTTACTGTTATCCAGTTTTTCTTTGTTTAGTATTGAAATGTGTTTATTTACCATCAGATTGTTTCGTGAAGATAAAAGAATGTTTCAAAGACAAACATAAACTAACACATAAAAAAAGTTATCAAACTTGCAACAGAATGACAAACGATGAAAACAATATCGGGTGTAATGTAACATGGACCATTTGGCTAAGGTGCTTGACCCGTAGTCTGAAGGTCACGGTTTCGAATCCCCATTTATCAAACATATATGTTTTGTGAGACATGAGGAGAATACAATGTGACGGTTAATCCCACTGTTCGTTGACACTAAAGTAAACAAAAAAAAATAATCGGAACAAATGTGAGTAAATTACACGTCGTAGTTGATAACGAGAAATCCACTTGAAGTTCCATCCGTTTTATGATAAATTACACATTCACAAACATGAGTCATCCAAGTTTTAGATCCACATGTGTTTTACAGCATGTTGTTATGTATGTTTATAATTATCGTGTTTTCAACAAATGTACAGCCATATGTAGATATATTGAAAAAGGAACTCACGTTAATATAATTCTATACAGTTGTTGGAAATGTTCTCTTGTTCCAGACAAAATAATATATATAGAGAAATACTGAGAATTTTCTTCATTTATTAGATTAACATAATAAAACTGTTTGTCTGAATGATGTTACAAAACAATTTATGGATTATCGGTCTCAAACATGAGATGATAGTAAATTCTGGGTGATTTATTTAAGTCTAACACTTAGAAAAGCTAGATCCTCTGGAAAATGAAAGTTTTTCATATATAATTCCCTTCCAGTTGGAGTTATTCAGGTTGTGAAAGAAACAAAAATATACAGGTCGGTAAATAAAATATCCACAGAACCATAAACTACAATATAACAAAATATTCAAAAGTACCATACACTAAAATATAACAAAATATTCGAAGTTCCATACACTAAAATATAGCAAAATATCCACATTACCATATACTAAAATATAATAAAATAACTACAGTACCATTTACTGAAAAATATTAAAATATTCACACTATCATATATTAAAATATAATAAGCTCTCCATGTTATCACATACTAAATGTAACAAAATATCGACATTACATACTAAACTATAATAAAATATCCATTGTAGCATACACTAAAATATACTAAAATATAACCGCAGAACCGTTTACTAAAATATAATACAAAAACACAATTCCATACACTAAAATATAATAAAATATCCACAGTACCATGTAATATAATTTTATAAAATAACCACATTTCAATACTCTAAAATCTAACAAATGATACACAGTACCATACAGTGATTTATAATGATATATCAAAGTCCGTATTCTAAAATACAACAAAATATCCACCAATTATACCGTATATAAATTAAGGCAAGAGTATTTAAAAAAAGGATCACTTGAAACAGAATAATGAAATTCAATACAGCTAGAACTCTTTATATCTAATACATGGGACACATAGTGTACGTCTCCGATCTACAAAACCATTTGTGACAACAGGATAATTGATAACCTGTTATCAATTATGATGGCAACATGATTTTCTAATGAACGAGGATTCTCCTTCTGACTGTACCAAGGTAAATACGCAGGTTGTATTTGTGAACCAAACAAACATTATTCATGGTTGTAAGATTGAAATAATACTGTAATGTTTACTGTGTAATCTGTAATGGTCAGTGAGTGAACAACAACTAAATAATAACTTAATTTATTATTGTTTTAAAGGTAAGAAATAAGTGTTCAGCTATTGATTAAGTTTTGACTTTTTCTACTATATGTTTCTCTGAACACATGTTAAAAGCTTATAGCTATATTTTATTTATATATCATATTCTGGATGTTCGAGCAGAGTTAACTATAAATCACGAAGAATATGAAAAACAGGAGTACGGAAAGAGGAAATTCTTCCTTTCAAGTGTCAAAGACACTGGAAAAGCGCAATCATTATTGTTTGTCCCAATATTTCCGCTGACATACGAGACCTGTCAAACTACAGACCAATAAGCCTCCACAATTCCACAGGTAAACTAATGTAAAGAATTATAGGTTACAGATTACTGTACCATCTGGAACTCAACTATATGATAAAGAAAATTCAAAACAAAGACAGACACAAAAGACAGACGAGCGATCACCTTGTGGATTGACTGAAACCATATTTCAAGGATTCAACATGACAGTCGTTACATTTCTTCACGTTAATAAATCTTTTGATAGTGCCAAAGCATAATGTTATTTTAATTACACTATCTCAAGATCCCTGACACAATAATCAGATGTATTTCGAGCTTTTTCTCAAATAGACGAGCCAGAGTTCGCATACATCAAATGCTTACACGTCCGTTTACTCTTACGGCTGGTGTCCCCCAGGGGTCAGCCCTAAGCCCGCTGTTATAAATTATCCACGTCTATGGTATCCCGTTCCTAGAACTCCCGTATACTCACGCATCTCAATATTTAGACGATGTAGCAGTTTGGAGTACATCGATTGACCTCTCTATTCGTGGCTAGTAAAGTTCAAATTTCGTCGAACCACATAATGACGTGGTGTAACAGGTGGCGTGTATCCATAACAAAACACAAGAAAAATATTTCACAGGAGTTTTAAAAGCAAACAGAAGAAGATTACACAGACAAAAGTGAATTTATTAAACACTAAGATCAAATTTACTAAATCGATTATATTCCTCGGAGACACTTTCAACATAGCACGAAACTGGACACACCATTTTAATATGGCACTGAACTGGACACACCATTTTAACATGGCACTGATCTGGACACACCATTTTAATATGGCACTGAACTCGACACAGCATTTTAGCAGAATTTCTAATTCAGCGAAACAACACGTAACCTCAGACAGATCAGAAACACCTATAAAGGATGCTCCCAAGACATCATCATAACCATTTACAAAGCGTTTATCAGGCCTCTCATGTAATATGGGTGCATGGTCACTTGCACCACGTCCAGTCGCCTCAGGAAACGATTAAAGAATATACAATACCAGATAATAAACGTGGCATATCGACTAACCCTTAATATTCTACTCCATGTTAGTGAGAAAATATTCAGCTACAAAATACTAGCTCAATGCTAAAACACACTAACTCGACAATTCCCAGCAATGGCTGAAACACCACACACATCCACCAGTCTCCTCGTTACTTATGTAATACCTAGAGCCATAATCGTAAATGTTTGTATATTGTTTTTACATCTTTTACAAAGAAAGGAATCGTAACTTCTGTCGTATAGCTCAGGCACTCCAGGGAATAATTAGAGACAGACAAGTAAAAGTTGGGTTCTTCTGTATCCCCTACATCAAAATCTTATCATAGGATCTTCGGATCCCCTCCGGCTCTGAAAGATCCTGAGTACCACATCACCGTTGAAGAGCCCTGAGTCCCACATCAGCCTTTGAAGGGCCCTGAGTCCCACATCAGCCGTTGAAGAGCCATGAGGCCCACATCAGCCGTTGATTTCTGTAATATTCACACATCGGGTCTGTTGTTTGTTTTTCTGGGGTTGCTGGCTTGCCAACCTTTCTCAAGTGAAATTCAAGAAATGGTTGTTTTGTTTAGAATTATTATTATTGTATTATTTTATTATATATATTTTTTTTCGGGTTGCATGATCAAAATACCAAACTTATGAGTGGGGTGAAGAGAAATAAATTTTCTGACAACCCTGGTTATCTCTGTTTTTAAGTAATGGGGCCTTACATATTTAAACCGAAACACCTGACAGTCTTTTGTTGTTGTTGTTTTTGTTCAATAATGTAAACAAAGAGTTCCATGGTCATACGTCTCATACTGCTTACCAGACGTCTTATCCTGTATTGAAAAATATACTGCCAGTCGTCTTGCAGTACATGGGTAAGCTGATATCTGTTCTCTGGTAATCTCTGGAGATTACTGGCTACTAGATGTGTTATCCCATATTGAAGACACTTCTGCCACTCGTCCTGCTGTATTTGGATTAGTTGTTCTCTGTTCTGTGGTGATCACTTGAGACTACTGGTTAAAATGTCTTGTTTTATATTGAAATATCCCACGCCACTTGTCCTGCAATATCTGGATCAACTGTTATCTGCTCTCTTTGTAATCTTTAAAGGTGTTGTAGCCTACCTCATCCCATATATCTTCAGTCCAGTGAAGATAGTGGTAAGTATAATGATCATATAATTACGACAACATATTCTGCATGGATACGTGCAGAGTGTAAACAAGCATTGTCCAGCTACAAAGAGTGACGTCATGGTGGTCTCTGAGGAAGGAAATTACGTGGGGTTTTAGCACGTTGAGCATTCAGGTTCCTCTGTATGTGATATTCTGTGGCTGCCTCCAAATACCACTACACTAGGGACACTCCAGTGATTGGTCTGTCGTCATATTGTTTTCCTTCTTTTCTCCAGACAAGTTGAAGTCCATCAGACCCGACAATACGAAAACGTGACTCATCTGTGAATAGAACAGTGTTTCACTCTCTCTCAGTGGACGTAACAGATAGCACCATATGGCTTTGTTCTAAGAAGACCCAAACCAATCATCTCTCTTGCTGCCTATATTATTACATTTTGATTTGATGATGTGCTAAAGTGAAGTTTTGGTTCCTAACTAGTCAAAGATGCATTTTATGGTGGTCAAGTAGTCCTGACGAATAACGTGAAGTCTTACTATCCATCTGGGCTCATATGAAAGGCTCTATCTTGATGTAGTGATGCACTGACATCCAGGACGCTGTTAGTCATCAAATGATCCTCTCAAACTGTGGCACTGAACTAGCCTCATAATGATTGACAGATTGCATCACATTCTAGCTTGCATCCAGTTGCAGAAAACTGACAGCATGGTGATCTTCGATGTGTGATAAACGTGGCATGTTATTCTGTAGTCACTATGTCAAATCGTATTCAGAATGCACAGTACATACAGCCTCCATGTTCCATCCTTAGATTCGAACCTCATAGCAATGCCATCTAACAGACCACTGAAATGGGCTGCTTTGGTAAATGGTGATCAGGATTTAATAAAGCATGTTAAAAGTGTAAATGAATGGGCATTTTACATTGGACGGTTTTTAGGAGTTCACAAAGGGAATGGAAAATTTATATTTTTAACTGTGGAATAAACCATTTCAGAACCAAACATTATATGTTTTAATTTGTTTTGTTTTTAAGTTAATGAGCTATTTGTTCTCTGCCCACCACGGGTATCAATAGCAGACTTCTATCGTTGTAGGACCGCAGACTTGCCCCGGTATTACTAGGAGGGGAACATTTTCATTAATATCTCTTATTTAGGAACTGGTGAACAAAATTATTTGTAAATTACACCGTTCCCCGTTTTTAAATTTTTGTCATTTGGATTAAAGATGGCTGATTTAAAACAGCAAAAAATGAGGTAAAAAAACGGGCAGATACATGAACATTGGCTCGGCGGAACAAACTATATTAACAGTTTCTTGCTCAAGTTTTCAAAAGAGTCAAATGGGAAGATGGTTATTATTGCTTATTCATTACCAACTTTTCAGCAAAATTTACTAAATTGTATGAAATTATTCTAATTAAAGAGTGGTTAGCATCAAGTAAAATGAACTTAAGCAAATATCTTAAATAAAGATGCTTGATACGGCTATATCGATTGCATGGGGTGATGACAAGAAACAGTTCATCTAAATTCTATGGCTTTAGTATAAACGATATAACCCTTTAATAATGTTTTAGTTGCTACTTTTCCCTACCAATGCACATCAGATACTAAATGTTCATATACGTACACCTCGTAAAAATAACACATGATAAGACGTCTGGAACAGATAATATTCCACCAATGGTTTCAAAAATGACTAACGGTTTTAAAGAAGAGAGGAATAACGCTATCAAATATTACAGTGCTTTTCTATGTCTAACGGACCCTTGGTCACGTGTAAATACGATCTTAGTGTGAGACCTTTAATAGCAGTTCATGACTTGACTTTCTTTCAGTAGACTTTCTAGAGACAAGAGGCTTCTCGTTGTACCCCGATTTATCATCAACAGAACGTTTCAATTGATTTTTGCGAAATTACTGTAAAATTGGATAACTTTTGTCTCTTCCTTACTTGACATCTTGAAATACGATCAAGGCTCTTTAGCACTGAAACATGGCCAAGACAGGTCATACCCCTTTGTCTTATAATCTCTGAGGAACAAGAGGCAATCACTTCTTGTGAATTTATAGGAATGTTTTTACAAACCGATCACCTGACTTATAGGTATGACACCAAATCGAAATTAGGGATATTTATAACAATGGAGTTACAAACATAGAAGGTAGGATAAATATATATGTAACCAATAACACCAGACAATATGTATAAATATTCAAATATGCATTATGTGTTTGTAAGTTTCAATGTTAAATAATTATGTGTGGTAAATATGTAGATATAAATAATTATGTTACAACATATATTGTGAAAATTATTTTATGCAAATAAGGTAAAATAGTATTGGCTATAAAATTGAATAGAAAACGTATTCAGTGTAACTAAAACATGACTGACGTAACAGTGTTATAACAGTTGCATCATTCAAGTAATAATTTTCCTTTGAAGCAACTCTTTAAATGATTATTAATATGAATTAGCAACATAATTTGTTTGCATTTAATGGTAAAATCTACGTAATACAATTAATTTTATTAGTGGTAGCTCTAACGGTAAGCTGATACTTTATATGATGATATCCTCTAAGTTATATGATCCACTTGTAGTGCCTTAATAGAACTAATCACTTCACGTCATTCTCTTCAGGATTATGTAAAATAGTATATAAACTAGATGTAATGTTAATCTTAGGCTTTTATCATTACTAGAGATATGATGATATGTTGATATTTATTGATCTACATTTTTCTCTTGTGGTTGGTTCATGAACTCTCAGCAGTGATTACTTCATCATTACACGCTTTCCTATAGTTATGCACTCTCTGATTCCACTTTGTGGAACTATGACTAACAGCAACGTAAGCCAAGCTAAACGCCCCTCTGGTTCCATATTTTATAAGTACAGCATCATTGTTTCCACCTCATGGAGCTCTCTGCTCCTCACCTCCTATGAGGAAACCAGTCAGAGCTTGCGTTCAGGGTCTCATTCTAACAAATGATATAATAAAGTTTGTGTACTTTAATGGTATGAAAAATAAAAACAATCCAAAGTCCTACAATGTAAATTTCTATCTAAAACTGTGTTTAGTCTTTAGATACTTCTGTGTAATAATATTATTTTATTTGTTTTCAAATATGTTTTTTGGTTTCTATGAATGACCTCAGAGATAAATTTTTAAAAAATATTAACAGCAATATTTATGTTACAGAATATTTACTTATACTTTTTCATGCATTTTGATTACATAAAGAAAGGTTTTAACATTTTTTCTTATTAATTTTATAATTTCTTATTAATTAATGGTTATTAATCTTAATAAATAAAGATTCATTAAAAGTATGACGTTGATAAAAAAACACTTTTTCCAAGTACACTTTAAGAATTGATATTATGAATTTCAATGTCCATATCGATCATATTACTTCTGTATAAAGAATTTAGTCGAATCTTCTATTAACGTTTAAAGTATCTTAAGCCTATTTTGTTCAAAGCTTTCCAAAAACTCTCAGGACTTTCAGAATACCATTGAAGACATGCTTTCATTACTACTGCTAATGTAATGAACACTGCACCTACCACACTCGACAAAGTTATATCGTCACCAGTTATCGTGATTTGAAAGATAAAAGAAAAAACAATTTCCAAGGAACCCACTAAAGCCACACAACTAGCCTTTTCAACGTAGAGGGCGTTAACATAAAAATACTGAGTGAAAAAACTAAGTATTCCAATTCCAAGTATAAACCAAATCACAGTTCCACATTCTGGAAATACAGTCTCGTTAACAATAAACTGATAAGTGTATAACAGTAGAGTCTGGATGACACAGTAATGGAAGATAACCACAGCATAGTTTAAAGATTTTATCCTACGCACTATGATGGTCGTCAACGAGGAGAAAAAACCATAACCAACAGCTAGTAACGATCCAACAATTCGAGATTGTGCATCCAATTTACTGTCCAATCGTCCAAAAATAAAAGATGGACAACTAATTAAGATGATCCCAACAATGGCTAACGGGATGGCTATTACGTCAATAAAATGTATTGTTTCTCTCAGAATGAAAAAAGCTAAAATTACAGTGAATATAATTTCTGTCTTTGTAAGGACTGTAACATCGCTTAGTGGCAAGAAGTTTAACGAATTATACAAGAACAATATACCTATCGTTCCAGTAATTCCTAGGATGCATATTATTAAATACTGGAACAGAATCTTTGGGAAGAAAGAGTGACGGCTATGTAAAATAACTGGTACACAGAAAGCAGCCATGTATATTCCACGGTAAATCAAAATAACCTGTCTGGAGACACCTGGAGTAAGTTTAACCAGCATTAATTGAATACATTGAGCAATACACTGAAATACAGTTAGAATAATTCCAATACCAGGAAATTTGATTTTCTGAAAGGGAGATCAAATGTTTTGATACTTCAAAGGAAGTGTTTCCTCTTTCCGTATTCCTGTTTCTCATATTCTTCCTGAAATACTTAACTTTGTTCGGACAATCTAGAATATGATAGAAAAATAAAATACATCTGTAAGCTTTTAAAATGTGTTCAGAGAAACATATAGTAGAAAAAATTCAAAATTCAATAAAGAGCTGAACACTTATTTCTAACAATAATAAATCAAATTATTATTTAGTTATTGTTGACAACTCACTAACCATCACAGTTTACACAGAAAATATTACAGTTTTATTTCAATCTTAAAACCATGAATACTCTTTGTTTGGTTCAGAAATACAACTTACGTCTTTATAAAATAAGAATACTCGTCCAGAAGAAAGTCATGTTGCCGTCCCTGGTTATCAATTATCCTGTTATCACAAATAATTTTCTAGATCAGAGACGTATAACAATTTTTCCCATGTATTAGATATAAAGAGTTCTTACTGTATTTATTTTCATTATTCCTCAAATGACCCTTGTTTTTTAAATACTTTTATTTTATATTAGTGCATAATACGGTGGAAATTGTGTTGTCTTTTAGTGTATAATACTGTAGATGTTTTGTTGTCTTTTTGCGTATGGTACTGTGGATATTTGTTTATGTTATAGCATATGGTACTGCGAATATTTTGTGATATTTTTGTGTGTAGTACTGTGGATATTTTATCACACTTAATGTATGGTACTGCGGATATTTTGTTACATTTTAGAGTATGTTACTATGCATATATTATTATACTTTTATGTATGGTACGATGTATATTTTAGAATATGATAGTGTATTTTACTATGGATATTCTGTCATACTTTACTGTATGTACTGTGTATTTTTTGTTATATTTTAGTGTATTTTACTATGGATATTCTGTCACTCTTTACTGTATGTACTGTGGATTTTTGTTATATTTTAGTGTATGGTACTGTGAACATTCTGTTTTATTTTAATGTATGGTGCTGTGGATATTTTGTTATATTTTAATGTATGGTACTGTGTATATTTTGATATATTTTGGTGCATTGTACTATGGATTGTCTGTTATACTTTACTGTATGTACTGTGGATTTTATTATATTTTAATGTATGGTACTGTGAATATTTTGCTTTATTTTAATGTATGATACTGTGGATATTTTGTCGTATTTTAATATATGGTACTCTATATATTTTAGAATATTATACAGTGGATTTTTTGTTATATTTTAACGTATTGTACTGTGGATATATTCTTATATTTCAGTGTGTGGTACTGTGGATATTTTTTTATAGCTTAGTGTATGTTACTGTGGATATTTTCTTATATTTTGTTGTGTGGTACTGTGGATAAGTTATTTATCGATCTGTGTCTTTGTTTCTTCACAACATGAATATCTCCATTTGGAAGAGAATTACATCTAAAAACCTCCGTTTATCAGTGGATATAAATTTTCTAATCTGGTGATAACTTAATTCTTAACTAAATTACCTGAAATTATGGTCACTGGTTCTTTGAGGCCATAAACCAGAAATTGTGATAACATATCCACACAGACAGTTTTACTTGTATAGCGTATATATGTCTAAAACTGAGATGTAGTTAGATTTTCTGACCTTTGGCTCCACGATTTTGTGTGTTACATTACACTCGATATTTTTAATCGTTTATCATTCTGTTTGCATTTTGATAACTTCTTTATGTGTTAATTTATGTTTATATCTAAAGAATTCTGTCACACAAACTTTTATCTATACCACACTAATCTCATAGTAAATAAACATATTTCAGTACCAAACCAAGTATAAACTGGATTAGAATAAATCCTTCAGATTACTATGTCTGATTTTAAACAGATTCCTTGGAGACAAAATGAAAGTTACTTACCGAAAGCAGTAAAAGAATCTTTCCAATAAAACTTCAAACATCAAACGTAAAGACTCTTGTCTTTACATCAAAACTTGAACCTTTCAAATAATAAACGTAAAATGATGTGATTTCGTTTGAAGTTATATAACAATACCTAGACTGTCTTCTTAATAAAAAATGTAAAATGGCATGTGTTTGAGAGTAAACCGTATAAATACAATCCAGGTTAAGACTGTAAAACATCTGTACAGCATATTCTCATAGTAGTGGCATCTGTTGAGCAAAACTTGAATGAAGTGAAAAAAGGTGCAAAACTGTTTATATAGAGAAACAAAATTAATTAAATGTTACACTTCAACTACATAACTTTAAAAGTTAAAGCTACGAATATTTCATGAAAGGCTTTTAATAATTGGAAATTGGATATCAAAATATTTTTGCTGTACTCTTGCGTGGAAATGAGTTGGTGACTCAGCTATTTGGAGTGCACCAACTGTCCATTTTAAACTTATGAAAACCCAGGGAAAAGAAAATATGATCCGAAAGCAGTTCACAAAATATTATATACACATATACATCTCGGAAAAACAACAAATTCGTATGTGTTACATCTACTTACCGGTCATCTTCTGGTAGTGTCTTTTGAGCACTGGGATTTGTTTTAAGATAAGTCAGTTTCTAATAAAATTAGGTAGTTTGGTTGGAGGTTCTACGTTTGAGCATCCTCACTGGTCCTGCAGTTGGGGCAACCTGGGTCACGGAACCCCAGCAGTTCTAAAGTGCAGGTTCCCTTCATCATCAAATCATTTGTTTTTGAGGTAGAGATTACCTCATTCATTCTGAACTCACATCAAGTTAGTTGTCAAGACTCATTACATGATTGGTTTGTAGTGATGCCACAGGAAATATTTGATTTTACCAACATCTTCTCGATCGAGGAATATTAATGTAGTAATACCCATACTATTTCTACTTTCTACTACTTAACTTACCAGCATGAGGGTCGAAAGATAAAGTGAATATTGTTATTTCAGTGCAGATGGTGATGCATGCAGCATCAATTGTGGGTAATAATGGTGCATTCTCCGATGGGACATCTCACCACCTCCTCTTATTGGTCAGAGACATCTTCTTTATTGGTGTCAAAAGCAGTAATGTGGACAGCTTTAGGATGCTTCAAAACATAACATCTGGTGTAGCAATAAGGCAACTTGTAACTTTTTACATCACTGGGAAATCACAAGACTTAGCTTCACAAGAGATCTCTGTTCAAAACTCAAGCTCCTTGAAACCACAGAGTCAGTCTGATGATGTACATAATGAACAAACCATACGCAATATGTTGACAAACAATGTATCTTCATCCATCAGTTCTTGACGATAAACACCAGTTTACAGTCGAAGTTCTAGATATGAAATTATCATTAGCACAATTGTTCTACAGAAAACTCTGCAATTCTGGAGGGACTAGTGAGTTTCAAAAGAAAATAAAATCCTTGGTAACAATGAAAATGAAGGCTTTAATACATTTTCACTAGAATTAAAATAGTAGAACCACTAATTAGTCAAAAGATAGATAATGATATTCGTTAAAGCTTAACTTTAAATACTGAAAGTCGCTATTTAATTGTGATTGTTGCCATACTATGCAAATAGACATGGAATGCTGTAGGTAAGGTTATTGATATACTTCATCGTAAGTTCATCCCAGCTTATCACTAGAAGGATCGGCAGCTCACCAACAATAGCTTAATTAGGACTGTTGTTAGCGAGTTTCTGGATTAGTTCAAAACAATAGTTGTAAAAGGGATTAACATATGGAGGCGCTGCTGGCCATAACTATCTTGTAACTTCCTACTCTAAAGTATGCACTGTAAGTGTAATGCTATTATAATCCTGGAAAACAAAGTTATTATTCAACTTATACCTAGCATATGTTAGAAATATTATCTACATGTTATGTTAGGAGGAGGTGTCACTGAAATTTCGCTGGAGGATATGAAGAGCTGTTTTTCACCACGAGAAATAGCTGCCAAGATATTTACTTCACCATTTCTTTATATATTTCCTATGAAAAAGATAGTCTTCCTTCAACTGTTAAACCCACTCCCCCAATACCTTGGGCAATGAACATGAACCCTACAACGAAATTTAACAAGCCAGAAAACGGCTTATCACAAACGTTTTCATGTTGCCAATGAAAATGTATGCCAATGTATGCTGGCTAGCTACTTTGCCCAAATAACGTGGTGAAGTCAGACACTTTGATTGATGTAGATTTATGGATAGCCTTACTTTCAAAACAACCTTGTTTGAACTATCTTTCATTTACTGTTCTTCTTGATACCCTAGTAAGGATGTGTTCACGTTTTTCCTGTCATAAGATATGTTAATCTGATCAAAATACAATAATTTATATCAATAATTTATTAGCATCTACCAGTACACTTTACTGTAACAATGTTTCTTTTAGAGTGATGAAATTACAAGACTGACAGATACAGTAAATTTGGGTACCCTATTGTTCTGGAAATGTCCATTTTTTCACACCATTTCTAGAAAATCAAAAAAATGCATACCTTTTAACATGGGGCACAAGATAAGGCGTAACTCTACAACAAGTATATATATATTATAATATATACTTTGACATCATCATCCAGGTGAGGCTACTACAATGTATTATAATATATACTTTAACATCATCATCCAGGTGAGGCTACTACAATGTATTAAAATATATACTTTAACATCATCATCCAGGTGAGGCTACTACAATGTATTATAATGTATACTTTAACGCCATCATCCAGGTGAGGCTACTACAATGTATTATAATATATACTTTAACATCATCATCCTGGTGAGGCTACTACAATGTATTAAAATATATACTTTAACATCATCATCCAGGTGAGGCTACTACAATGTATTATAATATATACTTTAACGCCATCATCCAGGTGAGGCTACTACAATGTATTATAATGTATACTTTAACGCCATCATCCAGGTGAGGCTACTACAATGTATTATAATATATACTTTAACATCATCATCCTGGTGAGGCTACTACAATGTTTTAAAATATATACTTTAACATCATCATCCAGGTGAGGCTACTACAATGTATTATAATATATACTTTAACGCCATCATCCAGGTGAGGCTACTACAATGTATTATAATATATACTTTAACGTCATCATCACGTTTCAAAATTTATTTCTTAAATCACTTTCACCTTTCTTTGGTTTCGAAGTGTAAAATCACTTATTGAATATTTTCAGATCGAATTTCCAATTATTAATTAATACCCTTTTCCTTTCATGAATCATTCGTAACTATAACTTTAAATATTTCGTTCATTTTGTTTATCTATTTAAAAAGTTTTACTCCTCCTTCACTTCATTTAACTTTTGCTCAACAGATGTCACTACTTTTTGACTCCGCTGAAATGAGGTTTTACAGTCTTAACCTGATTTGTATTTATACGGTTTACTCTCAAACGCATGTCTTTTTATTTTTTCATTGAGAAGACAGTTTCGATATTGTTATATAACTTCTAACTAAAGCAAGCGAAATCGTCATTTCACATTTTTATTTGAAAGGTTCAAGTATTGATGTAAAGACAAGAGCTACGTTTGATGTTTGAAGTTTTATTGGAAAGATTATTTTACTGTTTTCGGTAAGTAACTTTTATTTTGTCTCCAAGGAATTTTTTTAAAATCAGACATAGTAATCTGAAGGATTTATTCTAATTCAGTTTATACTTTGTTTTGTATTGAAATATGTTTATTTACCATGAGATTAGTGTGGTATAGATAAGAGTTTGTGTGACAGAAAACTTTAGATATAAACATAAAAGAGCACATAAAGAAGTTATCAAATAAGGAATAATGAAAATCAATATAATTAAAGCGTTTTATATCTAAGACACGGGAAACAAATAGTACGTCTCCGATCTACAAAACCATTTGTAGATTCTCATTTTTAATATACCAAAAAAAGTCGTGGGTTGTATTTGTGAACCAAACAAAGAGTATTTATAGTTGTAATATTGAAATAATATTGTAATGTTTACTGTGTAAAATGTGGTGGTTAGTGAGTGAACAACAATCACCAAATAATAATTTAATTTATTATTGTTTTAAATGTTAGAAATAAGTGTTCAGCTATTTCTTTAATTTTGACTTATTCTACTATATTTTTCTCTGAATACACATTAAAAACTTGCCACTATATTTCATTTGTCTATCTTATTCTAGATTATCCGAACAAAGTTCACTATAAATCAGGAAAAATATGAAAAACAGGAATACGGAAAGAGGAAACACTTCCTTTGAAATGTCAAAGACATTTGGATCTCCCTTTCAGAAAATCAAATTTCCTGGTATTGGAATTATTCTAACTGTATTATATGTATTGCTCAATGTATTCAATGGATGCTGGTTAAACTTACTCCAGGTGTCTCCAGACAGGTTATTTTGATTTACCGTGGAATATACATGGCTGCTTTCTGTGTACCAATTATTTTACTTAGCCGTCACTCTTTCTTCCCAAAGATTCTGTTCCAGTATTTAATAATATGCATCCGAGGAATTACTGGAACGATAGGTATATTGTTCTTGTATAATTCGTTAAACTTCTTGCCACTAAGCGATGTTACAGTCCTTACAAAGACACAAATTATATTCACTGTAATTCTAGCTTTTTTCATTCTGCGAGAAACAATACATTTTATTGACGTAATAGCCATCCCGTTAGCCATTGTTGGGATCATCTTAATTAGTTGTCCATCTTTTATTTTTGGAGGGTTGGACAGTAAATTGGATGCACAATCTCGAATTGTTGGATCGTTACTAGCTGTTGGTTATGGTTTTTTCTCCTCGTTGACGACCATCATAGTGCGTAGGATAAAATCTTTAAACTATGCTGTGGTTATCTTCCATTACTGTGTCATCCAGACTCTACTGTTATACACTTATCAGTTTATTGTTAACGAGACTGAATTTCCAGAATGTGGAACTGTGATTTGGTTTATACTTGGAATTGGAATACTTAGTTTTGTCACTCAGTATTTTTATGTTAACGCCCTCTACGTTGAAACGGCTAGTTGTGTGGCTTTAGTGGTTTCCTTGGAAATTGTTTTTTCTTTTATCTTTCAAATCACGATAACTGGTGAAGATATAACTTTGTCGAGTGTGGTAGGTGCAGTGTTCATTACATTAGCAGTGGTAATGAAAGCATGTCTTCAATGGTATTCTGAAAGTCCTGAGAGTTTTTGGAAAGCTTTGAACAAAATAGGCTTAAGATACTTTAAACGTTAATAAAAGATTCGACTAAATTCTCTATACAGAAGTAATATGATCGATATGGACATTGAAATTCATAATATCAATTCTTAAAGTGTACTTGGAAAAAGTGTTTTTTAATCAACGTCATACTTTTAATGAATCTTTATTTATTAAGATTAATAACCATTAATTAATAAGAAATTATAAAATTAATAAGAAAAAATGTTAAAACCTTTCTTTATGTAATCAAAATGCATGAAAAAGTATAAGTAAATATTCTGTAACATAAATATTGCTGTTAATATTTTTTAAAAATTTATCTCTGAGGTCATTCATAGAAACCAAAAAACATATTTGGAAACAAATAAAATAATATTATTACTCAGAATTTATATAAATCTCACAGTTGAAATATATGAAGACTAAACACAGTTTTAGATAGAAATTTACATTGTAGGACATTGGATTGTTTTTGTTACCATTAAAGTACAGAAACTTTATTATATCATTTGTTAGAATGAGACCCTGAACGCAAGCTCTGACTGATTTCTTCATAGGAGGTGAGGAGCAGAGAGCTCCATGAGGTGGAAACAATGATGCTGTACTTATAAAATATGGAACCAGAGGGGTGTGTAGCTAGGCTTACATTGCTGTGAGTCATAGTTCCACAAAGTGGAATCAGATCGTGCATAACTATAGGAAAGCGTGTAATGATGAAGTAATCACTGCTATGAGTTCATGAACGAACCACAAGAGAAAAATGTAGATCACTAAATATCAACATATCATCATATCTCTAGTAATGATAAAAGCCTAAGATTAACATTACATCTAGTTTATATACTATTTTACATAATCCTGAAGAGAATGAAGTGAAATTATTAGTTCTGTTAAGGCACTACAGGTAGATCATATAACTTAAAAGATACTATCGTATAAACTATCAGCTTACAGTTAGAGCTACCACTAATACAATTAATTGTATTACGTAGATTTTACCAGTAAATGCAAACAAATAATATTGTTAATTCATATCCATAATCATTTAAAGAGTTGCTTCAAAGGAAAATTATTACTGGAATGATACAACTGTAATAACACTGTTACGACAGTCATGCTTTACTTACATTGAATACGTTTTCTATTCAGTTTTATAGTCAATACTATTTTACCTTATTTGCATAAAATAATGTTCACATTATCTGTTGTAACATAATTATTTATATCTCTACATATTTACCACACATAATAATTTAACATTGAAACTTACAAACACATAATGCATATTTGAATATTCATAAATATTGTTTGGTGTTATTGGTCACATATATATTTATCCTACTTTCTATGTTTGTAACTCCATTGTTATAAATATCCCTAATTTCGAGACGGTTGCATACCTATAAGTCAAGTGATCTCACTACAAATTGTATGGTCAACAAAACAAGTCGTATTCATCGACCACACAAAATCAGTTTGTAAAAACATTCTTATAAATTCACTTAAACAGCATGTCAGAATTCATCGAAGTGATTGCCTCTTATTCCCCAGAGATCATAAGTCAAAGGGGTATGACCTGTCTTGGCCATGTTTCAGAGTTAAAGAGCCTTGATCGTATTTGAAGACGTCAAGTAAGGAAGAGACAAACGCTATCCACTTTTACAGTGATTTCGCAAAAATCAATTGAAACGTTCTGTTGATGATAAATCGGGGTACAACGAGAAGCCTCTTGTCTCTAGTAAGTCTACTGAAAGTAAGTCAAGTCATGAACTCGTATTGAAGGTTTCACACTAAGGTCGTATTTGTTCGTGACCAAGGGTCCGTTAGACATAGAAAAGCACTGTAATATTTGATAGCGTAATTCCTCTCTTCTTTAAAACCATTAGTCTTCTTTGAAACCATTGGTGGAATATTATCTGTTCCAGATGTCTTATCATGTGTTATTTTTACGAGGTGTACGTATGTGAACATTAAATATCTGATGTGCATTGGTAGGGAAAAGTAGCAACGAAAACATTATTAAAGGGCTATATCTTTTATACTAAAGCCATAGAATTTAGATGAGCTGTTTCTTGTCATCCCCCCATGCAATCGATATAGCCGTATCAAGCATCTATATTTAAGGTAGTTGCTTAATTTCATTTCACTTAATGCAAACCATTCTTTAATTAGAATAATTTCATACAATTTAGTAAATTTTGCTGAAAAGTTGGTAATGAAAAAGCAATAATAACCATCTTCCCGTTTGATTCTTTTGAAAACTTGAGCAAGAAACTGTTAATATAGTTTGTTCCGCCGAGCCAATATTCATGTATCTGCCCGTTTTTTTACCTCATTTTTTGTTGTTTTAAATCAGCCATCTTTAATCCAAATGACAAAAGTTTAAAAACGGGGAACGGTTTAATTAACGGGTAATTTTGTTCACCAGTTCCTAAATAAGAAATGTTAATGAAAATGTTCCCCTCCTAGTAATACCGGGGTAAGTCTGCGGACCTACAACGATAGAAGTCTACTATTGATACCCGTGGTGAGCAGAGAACAAATAGCTCATTAACTTAAAAACAAAACAAATTAAAACATATAATGTTTGGTTTTGAAATGGTTTATTCCACACTTAAAAATATAAATTTTCCATTCCCTTTGTGAACTCCTAAAAACCGTCCAATGTGAAATGCCCATTCCTTTACACTTTTAACATGCTTTATTAAATCCTGATCACCATTTAAGCAGCCCATGTCAGTGGTCTGTTAGATGTCATTCCTATGAGGATCGAATGTACGGATGGAACATGGAGGCTGTATGTATTGTGCATTCTGAATACAATTTGGAATAGTGACTACTGAATAACATGCCACGTTTATCACACATGGATGGTCACCATGCTGACAGTATTCTACAACTGGATGGAAGCTAGATTGTAATGCAATCGGTCAATCATTATGAGGCTAGTTCAGTGCCACAGTTTGAGAGAATCATTTGATGACTAACAGCGTCCTGGATGTCAGTACATCACTACATTAAGATAGAGCCATTCATATGAGCCCAGATTGATAGTAAGACTTCACGTGGTTCGTCAGGACTACTTGACCACCATAAAAGCATTTTTTACTAGTTAGGAACCAAGACTTCACTTTAGCACATCATCAAACCAGAATGTAATAATATAGGCAGCAAGAGAGATGATTGGTTTAGGTCTTCTTAGAACAAAGCCATATGGTGCTATCTGTTATGTTCCCCGAAGAGAGAGTGAAACACTGTTCTATTCACAGATGAGTCACGTTTTCGTATTGTCGGGTCTGATGGACTTCAACTTGTCTAGAGAAGAGAAGGAAAACAATATGACGACAGACCAATCACTTGAGTGTCCCTAGTGTAGTGGTATGAGGAGGTAACCACAGAATATCACATACAGAGGAACCTGATTGCACAATGTGTTAAAACCCCACGTAATTTCCTTCCTCAGAGACCACCCTGACGTCACTGTATTGTAGCTGGACAATGCTTGTTTACACTCTGCACGTATCCATGCAGAATATGTTGTCGTAGTTATATGATCATTATACTTACCACTACCTTCACTGGACTGAAGATATATGGGATGAGGTTGGCTACAACACCTACAAAGATTACAAAGAGAGCAGATAACAGTTGATCTAGATATTGCAGGACAAGTGGCGTGGGATTTTTCAATATAAAACAAGACATCTGGTGACCAGTAGTCTCCAGTGATCACCACAGAACAAGATAACAACTCATCCAAATACAGCAGGACGAGTGGCAGAAGAGTCTTCAATATGGGATAAGACATCTAGTAGCCAGTAATCTCCAGAGATTAGCAGAGAACAGATATCAGCTTACCCATGTACTGCAAGACGACTGGCAGTATATTTTTCAATACAGGATAAGACGTCTGGTAAGCAGTATGAGACGTATGACCATGTAACTCTTTGTTTACATTATTGAACAAAAAACCAACAACAAAAGACTGTCAGGTGTTTCGGTTTAAATATGTGAGTCCCCATTACTTAAAAATAGAGATAACCAGGGTTGTCAGAAAATTTCTTTCTCTTCACCCCACTCATAAGTTGGTATTTTGATCATGCAACCCGAAAAAAAATATATATAATAAAATAATACAATAATAATAATTCTAAACAAAACAACCATTTCTTGAATTTCACTTGAGAAAGGTTGGCAAACCAGCAACCCCAGAAAAACCAACAACAGACCCGATGTGTGAATATTACAGAAATCAACGGCTGATGTGGGTCTCAGGGCCCTTCACCGGTTGATGTGGGTCTCAGGGCCCTTCAACGGCTGATGTGGGACTCAGGATCTTTCAGTGCCGGAGGGGGATTCGAAGATCCTATGATAAGATTTTGATGTAGGGGATACAGAAGAACCCAACTTTTACTTGTCTGTCTCTAATTATTCCCTGGAGTGCCTGAGCTATACGACAGAAGTTACGGTTCCTTTCTTTGTAAAAGATGTAAAAACAATATACAAACATTTACGATTATGGCTCTAGGTATTACATAAGTAACAACGAGACTGGTGGATGAGCCATATGTATGTTGTTTCAGCCATTGCTGGGAATTGTCGAGTTAGTGTGTTTTAGCATTGAGCTAGTATTTTATAGCTGAAAATTTTCTCACTAACATGGAGTAGAATATTAAGGGGTAGTCGATATGCCGCATTTATTATCTGGTATTGTATATTCTTTTACCATTTTCTGAGGCGACTGGACATGGTGCAAGTAACCATGCACCCATATCACATGAGAGGTCTGATAAACGATATGTAAATGGTTATGATGATGTCTTGGGAGCATCCTTCATAGGTGTTTATGATCTGTCTAAGGTTACGTGTTGTTTCGCTGAATTAGAAATTCTGCTAAAATGGTGTGTCGAGTTCAGTTCCATGTTAAAATGGTGTGTTCAGTTCAGTGCCATGTTAAAATGGTGTATCAAGATCAGTGCCATGTTAAAATGGTGTGTCCAGTTCAGTGCCATGTTAAAATGGTGTGTTCAGTTTCGTCCCATGTTAAAATGGTGTGTCCAGTTCAGTGCCATGTTAAAATGGTGTGTCCAGTTTAGTGCCATGTTGAAAGTGTCTCCGAGGAATTTAATCGATTTAGTAAATTTGATCTTAGTGTTTAATAAATTCACTTTTGTCTGTGTAATATTCTTCTGTTTCCTTTTAAAACTTCTGTGAAACATAATTTCTTTTGTTTTGTTATGGATACACGCCACCTGTTACACAACGTCATTATGTGGTTCGACAAAATTTGAACTCTACTAGCCACGAATAGAGAGGTCAATCGATGTACTCCAAACTGCTACATCGTCTAAATATTGCGATGCGTGAGTATACGGGAGTTCTAGGAACGGGAAACTATTGACGTGGATAATTTATAACAGCGGGCTTAGGGCTGACCCTTGGGGGACACCAGTCGTAAGAGTAAACGGACGTGTAAGCGTTTGATGTATGCGAACTCTGGTTCGTCTGTTTGAGAAAAAGCTCAAGATACATCTGATTATTGTGTCAGGGATCTTGAGATAGTGCAATTAAAATAACATTATGCTTTGGCACTATCAAAAGCTTTATTAACGCGAAGAAATGTAACGACTGTCATGTACTTACGGTTGAAATATGGTTTCAGTCACTCTACAAGGTGATCGCTCGTCTGTCTTTTGTGTCTGGCTTTGTTTTGAATTTCCTTTATCATATAGTTGAGTTCCAGATGGTACAGCAATATGTAACTTATAATTCTTAACATTACTTTAACTGTGGAATTGTGGAGGCTTTTTGGTCTGTAGTTTGTCAGGTCTCGTATGTCAGCGGAAATATAGGGACAAACAATAATGATTGCGCTTTTCCAGTGTCTTTGACACTTGAAAGGAAGAATTTCCTCTTTCCGTACTCCTGTTTTTCATATTCTTCGTGATTTATAGTTAACTCTGCTCGAACATCCAGAACATGATATAAAAATAAAATATAGCTATAAGTTTTTAACATGTGTTCAGAGAAACATATAGTAGAAAAAGTCCAAGCCAAATCAATAGCTGAACACTTATTTCTTACCTTTAAAACAATAATAAATTAAATTATTATTTAGTTGTTGTTCACTCACTGACCATTACAGATTACACAGTAAACATTACAGTATTATTTCAATCTTACAACCATGAATACTCTTTGTTTGGTTCACAAATACAACCTACATCTTTACCTTGGTACAGCGAGAAGGAGAATCCTCGTTCATTAGAAAATCATGTTGCCATCCCTGGTTATCAATTATCCTGTTGTCACAAATAGTTTTGTAGATCGATGACTTACACTATGTGTCCCATGTATTAGATATAAAGAGTTCTAACTGTATTGAATTTCATTATTCTGTTTCAAGTGATCCTTGTTTTTAAATACTCTTGCCTTAATTTATATACGGTATATTACGGTGGATATTTTGTTGTATTTTAGAATACAGCACTTTGGATATATTATTATATGTCAGTGTATGGTACTGTGTATGATTTGCTATATTTTAGAGTATTGAAAGGTGGTTATTTTATAAAAAATTTTATATGGTACTGCGGATATTTTATTATATTTTAGTGTATGGCTGTGTGGATATTTTATCATATATTAGTATATGACATTGTGGATATTTTGATGTATTTTAGTGCAATATATTGTGGATATTTTAGTATATGGTACTGAGGATGTTTTATTACATATTATAGTATGGTACTCGGGATATTTCATTATATTTTAGTATTTGGCATCATGGATATTTTGATATATTTTAGTGTATGGCACTTTGGATATTTTATTGCATATCAGTCTACGGTACTGTGGGTAATTTGTTACATTTTAGTACTTAATATTGTAGATATTTTCTTATATTTTAGTGTATCGTAGTGTGACTATTTTGTTATATTTTAGTGTATCGTAGTGTGACTATTTTGTTATATTTTAGTGTATGGTACTGTAGAACTTTTGTTATATGTTAGTGTATAGCACTGTGGATATTTTGTTATATTTTAGTGTATGGACTGTGTTTTTTATTATATTCTAGTAAACGGTACTGCGGTTATATTTTAGTATATTTTAGTGTATGCTACAATGGATATTTTATTATAGTTTAGTATGTAATGTGGATATTTTGTTACATTTAGTATCTGATACCATGGAGAGCTTATTATATTTTAGTATATGATAGTGTGAATATTTTAATATTTTTCAGTAAATGGTACTGTAGTTATTTTATTATATTTTAGTATGTGGTAATGTGGATATTTTGTTATAATTTAGTGTATGGTACTGCGAATATTTTGTTATATTTTAGTGTATGGCACTTTTGAATATTTTGTTATATTGTAGTTTATGGTTCTGTGGATATTTTATTTACCGACCTGTGTCTTTTTGTTTCCTTCACAACCTGAATAACTCCAACTGGAGGGGAATTATATCTGAAAAACCTTCATTTACCAGAGTTTAAGTGTTAGACTTAAATAAATCACCCAGAATTTACTATCATCTCATGTTTGAGACCGATAATCCATAAACTGTTTTTGTAACATCATTCAGAGAACAGTTTTATTATGTTAATCTAATAAATAAAGTAAATTCTCAGTATTTTTCTATGTATATTATTTTGTCTAGAACAAGAGAACATTTCCAACAACTGTATAGAATTATATTAACGTGAGTTCCTTTTTCAATATATCTACATATGGCTGTACATTTGTTGAAAATACGATAATTATAAACATACATAACAACATGCTGTAAAACACATGTGGATCTAAAACTTGGATGACTCATGTTTGTGAATGTGTAATTTATCATAAAACGGATGGTACTTCAAGTGGATTTCTCGTTATCAACTACGACGTGTAATTTACTCACATCTGTTCCGATGATTTTCTGCGTAACATTACTCTGAATTTTATCTAAAGATACACGAGGACTATCTACGCTAGCCGTCCATACTTTAGCAGTGTAAGAATAGACACAGAGTAGCTGGTTGTCGCCATCCACCATCAACTTTTGATTCACTTTTTTATCAACGAAAAGTGGGATTGACCGCACATTATACTGTCCTCATGTCTGACAAAACATATATGTTTGGTAAATGGGGATTCAAAACCGTGACCTTCAGACTACGGGTCAAGCACCTTAGTCAAATGATCCATGTTACATTACACTCGATATTGTTTTCATCGTTTGTCATTCTGTTAGCAAGTGTCATAACTTCTTCATGTGTTATTTTATGTTTGTCCCTGAAACATTCTGTCACACACTCTTATCTTCACGAAACAATCTGATGGTAAATAAACACATTTCAATACTAAACAAAACAAAAACTGGATAACAGTAAATATATCAAATTAATGTGTAAAATGCCCAAACATGGGTATTATTTTTACATCAAGATCGGAACCCTTCAAATAATAAATAAATTACACTGACCTAAATAACACCTTGTTTCAGCCTTTTATCCAGCTGGTATTGATTTTAATTTTTATTGATTGATTGTTTGGATTAAGTACAAAGCTACACAATGATCTATTTGTGCTCCGCTTAACACACCTATCGAAACTCGGATTTTTATGGTGGGTGTTCGCAGATATAATGCTGTGCACAGGAGTACTTTAACTCTTGAAAGAGACACTATCAGTTATTGTATCCGTTAATAAAAGACACCATCACTAATCCATCTATTAATCGAAACCCCATTATTGCAGCTATTAACTATCACTCACTGTATCGACTATCCAAAGATAATACGACTTGTTCTGTCTTTTAAAAACACCATCAACAATATGATGAATGGAGTAAACAACAAAGAGAATACAAACAATAAAAATACTGTAAACTCTATGATAATTGAAAACCTCAGAAACAGAATACAAACATTAAAAACACTTTCAATTCTATGTTAAGTGGTGTACACAACAAATATACAAACATTAAAACACAATCAACTCTGTCTTATGTGGAGTACACAACAAATATACAAACATTAAAAACAGTATTCATTACAAAATAAGTGGAGTACACAGAAAACATTAAAACACTATCAATTCTATGTTAAGTAAAGTACACAACAAACAGAATACAAACATAAGAAATACCATCAACTCTATGTAAAGTGGAATACATAGCAAACAGAACAGGAACATTAAAAACACGATCATCTTTATGTTAAGTAGTGAACATCGTGAACTGTTTTTGAAAAATAACAATAACAAGAGAGAAAATCTTCTCTTGTTATATCTTGTTATAATATTCTCATAAACAGACTGAAACCAGGCGGTCAGTAAGAAGTATATTTTATTTTCACTCAGCCCAAGATAGAACGTGACACCTTGGTTACCGACTCGTCACAATCTTGACTGAATGTTGTTTGAACAAACAATTTAAAAATCTTTTTTTGTTGACAGATTCTGAAGACCATGTAAACTTTTTTTACTTTTGTTCCCGGTTATTTTTATTTTAATTGCTAAAAATTATCAGTTATTTATTTTGAACAACACGGAAGTTTTACAAAACAGACATAAAACATGTCACAAACATTTGAAGACAAATTTTCTAAAGTTCGACTTTCGTAAGACAGATGTTTGTGAATCGAACACATGTGTATCAGCGTATATTTCAAAAGACACACCAGTGTCAAAACACGGTAGCTGTAACTTACTGTGGAATATCACAGTGCATGTTTCTCTCAACTTTTATTTAACGGAAATAATTTTAACTTTGTAGATATTCAAGATCTGGGAAGCCAGACATTTTGAAACCAGTCAAACATATCTTGCCGACTGCGTGAAGGTTTGTTTGCTTGTTTTGTATATTACGAAAATCCACACGGGGGCTATCTACTTTAACAGTCGCTAATTTAGCAGTGCAAAACTAGACGGAAGGCAGCCACTCATCAACATCTACCGCCAACACTTGGGCTACTTTTTACCAAAGAACAGGAGGATTGATCGTAATATTATAACGCTGCAACGGCTGAAAGGGCCTGAATATTTGGTGTGACAAGGATTCGAACTCACAACTTCAGATTGCGAGTCGAGCGTCATAACCACGAGGCCATCCTTGGTCAATGTGGAGAACGAACCTTCTCTTTCTCTTTCTATGTTCCTTAACTTAGAAATGACCACTTGAGATACAGTGGTCAAGGTAAATAATATACACATCACATTTTCCTACCATCATGGATATTCATCTAGTGATACATTTTCAGGTTTTCTTCACTTGTTTTTATTATTATTATTCACCAACGTTTAAATAACACTGGGGTGAACATGATCCCCCTCTCGTTTTTCTATTTTCAACTCCACCCATCCACCGTCAACCCCCAACCACCAACCCGCGGCTTGACTCGAGCGGAAGAAGGATCCATTTCAATACAACCCTTATCAACAACACCCCTTTACACACCTGTCGAGCACATGGAAGAAAAGTCATTAAGGTTATTAATTCAATCTGCTATAGCTAACATAGTTCTGAGACAGGACTTTTCACTCACTATATAATCATAAAATTTAACCCTATACATTCACGGCCACATCATCAGACTCCAATTTATTATCACACTCAACAGAGAGATGTAAACTTTAACTAATAGAGAAAAATAATTATGTCAAAGAACTAAAATTAGAGCAGTAGAACAAAGAGTGGGATAACTTCCGTCAATCTATAGACGAAAACGACTTCTCCACCTTAAAAAAAAAATTACATCCATATGTAAAAACTCTCAAAACACTGACCTACGTAAAGTTACCATTTGTGGTGTACTAGCTTTCATACACACAAAATTAACACAATAGCCAACACTCACCTAAGAAAAGTTACCTTTTTATGTAATAACTCTCACACACATGACAATAACACAAGTGCCAACACTGACTCAGCAGAAAAACAACCAACATTTGGCAAAAAACAAGCAACAAAATATTACATTACAGTTAACACCAAATTTATTCAAAAACCAGGCACAAAACAGAAGTCTATACTATGTAAAAACTACACTGACGAACAGAACACCAACATTATTTATAAAATACAATAACTGCCACAACTTCTGTATTGGAGAAACAAGCAGAAAAATGGAAACCAGATTCAAAGAACATAAAAAGTCACCTTCACACGTTTGCGAAAATAGCAAGTCATATAAACACAACATAACCATAGAAAACACTCGTACTAAATAAAGAAACAAACATAAACAAACGCAAAATTAAAGAAGCCCTGGGCTTCTCTATTACCAGCGAATAGTGGGATTGGTTGTGACTATGTAGCTCCTCCACAGGTAAAAGAACGAATTTCTTTGGTGTGACAGTGATTGAAACCTACGATGATCAGAATACTAGTTAATCGCGCTTACCACCTGGTCATACTCGACCAAATATGGTAGACAGAACATTGACGCTGTGTTAGAGAATATAGCAAGCGTTCCTGTTGTACAACATACAGAGTTGAAGGTAACATGAGTAAAGGCAGATGATCAGATGGAATCTTATAAAAGCCTCTATACTGAGAACAATCTAATTATGCATGTGATATGGTACAAGCAAGACCGACAGAAATGTCCTTGTCCATACCAGAAGATATTATTTATGAAGCAGTTGCTAAGCAATTGCCCGAGTAGAGCAGAGAAGGTAGTGTGTGAATTTACGAATTTCTATTTTAGTCTGTGTAACTTGTTTTGAGCATTTGTTCGCCAAGATCACTTCTTTGCTTAGACTTTCTCTATACTTATTGTAAAGTTACGCCTCATCTTGTGCCCCATTTTAAAAGGTATGAATTTTTTTGATTTTCCAGAAATGGTGTGAGAAAATCGAAATTTCCAGAACAATAGGGTACCCAAGTTTACTGTATCTGTCAGTCTTGAAATATCATCACTGTAAAAGAAACATTGTTCCAGGAAAGTATACTAGTAGATGTTGATAAACTGTTGATTTAAAGTATTGCATTTTGATCAGATTAACATATCTTATGACAAGAAAAACGTTATCACATCCTTACTAGGGTTTCAAGAAGAACAGTTCAAACGAGGTTGTTTTGAAAGAAGGTCTAACCATAAATGTATATCAACCAGAATTATCCACCTTCAGTATATTATTTAGGCAAAATATTTAGCCAGTTCACAGATAGGACACTGGCAACATGTAAACGTTTTTGATAAGCCTGTTCTGGCTTTTTAAATTTGGTGGTATGATTCATGTTCATCACTCGAAGTATTTGGAGAGTGGGATTAACATTTGAAGGACGACTATCTTTTCCAAACAGAACACATAATGAGGTGGTGCAGTAAATGTTTTGGCAACTATTTCTTGTGGTGAAAACTGCTCTTCATATCTTCCAGCGAAATATCAATGACATCTCATTCTAACATCACATGTAGATAATATTTCTACCTATTTAAGGTTTACGTTGAACAATAACTTTGTGTTACATTTACAGTACATACTTTAAAGAAGGAAGTTACAAGATTGATATGGCCAGTAGAGCCTACATATTTTAATTCCATTTACAACTGTTGTTTTAAACTGACCCAGAAACTCGCTGACAACAGTTCTAATTAAGCTATTTTTAGTGAGCTGCCGATCCTTCCAGTGATAAGCTGGGATAAACTTACGATGAAGTATATCAATAACCTTACCTACAGCATTCCATGTCTATTTGCCTAGTATGGCAACAATGCACTTAAATAGCGACTTTCATTATCGAAAGTTAAGCTTTAATGAATATCACTATCTTTCTTTTGACTAATTAGTGGTTCGATTATTTTATTTTCAGTGAAAATGAATTACAGCCTTCCCTTTCATTGTTACCACAGGATTTTATTTTCTTTTGAAACTCACTAGTTCCTCCAGAATTGCAGTTTTCTGTAGAACAGTTGTACTTATGACAATTTCAGATCTACAACTGTGAGACTGAACTTGTGTTTATCGTGTAGAACTGATGAATGAAGATACATTATTTGTCAACATGTTACAAATGGTTAGCTCATTAGTTCATAATGAAGAACGCCATGTGAAACTAAGTCTCAGGATTTCCCAGTAATGTAAAATGGTATATGTTGTCTTATCGCGACACAAGGTGTCACTCAAACCACATGCAGCTGTCTCTATTACTGGTCAAGAAAGAAGTCCCTGACCAATAAGAGGATATGGTGAGATGTTCTATTAGTGGATTCACCTTTACTTCCCAGAATTGATGCTACATACATTATCATCTGCACTGAAAGAACTATATTCGCTTTATCTTTGGACCCTCAAACTGGTAAATTAAGTACTGGGAAATATAAATAACATGGGTTTATATAATGGGTATGACTACAATACTATCCCTCAACCAAAAAATTGTTGATAAAATCAAATGTTTCCATCACCACAAACCAGCCATGGGTCAAAAGATAGATATTGAGAGACGTTAAAGCTTAACTTTAAACACTGAAAAAAATTATTTAAGTGCATACTTGGCCAAGATGTTCAGCATTTCATCTAACTCAGCATAATCTTAATGAAACACAGCCTGTAGATAAGGTTACTGGTATACTTCATCGTAAGTTCATCTCAGCTTATCGCTAGAAGGCTCTGCAACTCACCTACAATAGCTTATTTAGAGCTTTTGTTAGCGATTTTCTGGTTCACTTCTACCCAACAGTTATCAATGGGAATAAGATATGGAGGCTCTACTGGACATGTCGATCTTGTAACTTTCTACTCTAAAATATGTACTCCAAGTGAAATGTCATTATAATACTGGAACACAAAGTTATTGTTCAACTTTAATCTAGCATATATTAAAAATATTATATATATGTGATGTAAGGAGGAGGTCCCGTTGACATTTCGCTGGAGGATATGAAGAGCAGTTTTTTCACCACGAGAAATAACTACCAAAACATTTACTGCACGACCTCTTTATGTGTTCCATATGGAAATAACAGTCGTCCTTCAACTATTAATCCCACTGTTGGCTTGCTATCTTGCCTGAATAACATAGTGAAGGTAGATAATTCTGGTTGATATACATTAATGGTTAGCCCTTCTTTCAAAACAACCTCGTTTGAACTGTCTTTCGTTTCTGTTCTTCTTGAAACCCTAGTAAGGATGTGTTCACGTTATTCCTGTCATAAGATATGTTAATCTGATCAAAATACAATAATTTATTAGCATCTACCAGTACACTTTACTGTAACAATGTTTCTTTTAGAGTGATGAAATTTCAAGACTGACAGATACAGTAAATTTGGGTACCCTATTGTTCTGGAAATGTCCATTTTTTCACACCATTTCTAGAAAATAAAAAAAATGCATACCTTTTAACATGGGGCACAAGATGAGGCGTAACTTTACGTGAATGAGACATTGTGTTACAGATTTGATGATTGGTACAATTTTAGTTACGTAGATGTAACCCATAGGAATTTGGTCGTTTTTCTGAAATATATATGTGTGTTGAATATTTTATGAACTGCTATGGGAGAATATTTTCTTGTCCCTTGGTTTTGTTAGGTTTTAAAGTAACACACCAGTTATCAAGAGATGAAGAGAAACGTTACCTTTGTTTGTAGTGACCAATGGATTGATTGGTGCATTCTAGACAGATAATTGACCACCACATTTCATAGGACGAGTACAGCAAAGTTTGGAAACGGGTAAAATATCCACAAGAATTACGTTAATAAGTAAGGTGAGGCTACTACAATGTATTATAATATATACTTTAACATCATAATCCAGGTGAGGCTACTACAATGTATTATAATATATACTTTAACATCATCATCCAGGTGAGGCTACTACAATGTATTATAATATATACTTTAACATCATCATCCAGGTGAGGCTACTACAATGTATTATAATATATACTTTAACGCCATCATCCAGGTGAGGCTACAACAATGTATTATAATATATACCTTCACATCATCATCCTGGTGAGGCTACTACAATGTATTATAATATATACTTTAACATCATCATCCAGGTGAGGCTACTACAATGTATTATAATACATACTTTAACATCATCATCCAGGAGAGGCTACTACAATGTATTATATTATATACTTTAACATCATAATCCAGGTGAGGCTACTACAATGTATTATATTATATACTTTAACATCATCATCCAGGTGAGGCTACTACAATGTATTATAATATATACTTTAACATCATCATCCAGGTGAGGCTACTACAATGTATTATAATATATACTTTAACATCATCATCCAGGTGAGGCTACTACAATGTATTATAATATATACTTTAACATCATCATCCAGGTGAGGCTACTACAATGTATTATAATATATACTTTAACATCATCATCCAGGTTAGGCTACTACAATGTATTATAATATATACTTTAACATCATAATCCAGGTGAGGCTACTACAATGTATTATAATATATACTTTAACATCATCATCCAGGTGAGGCTACTACAATGTATTATAATATATACTTTAACATCATCATCCTGGTGAGGCTACTACAATGTATTATAATATATACTTTAACATCATCATCCAGGTGAGGCTACTACAATGTATTATAATATATACTTTAACATCATCATCCAGGTGAGGCTACTACAATGTATTATAATATATACTTTAACATCATCATCCAGGTGAGGCTACTACAATGTATTATAATATATACTTTAACATCATAATCCAGGTGAGGCTACTACAATGTATTATAATATATACTTTAACATCATCATCCAGGTGAGGCTACTACAATGTATTAAAATATATACTTTAACATCATCATCCATGTGAGGCTACTACAATGTATTAAAATATATACTTTAACGTTATTATCACGTTTCAAAATTTATTTCTTAAATCACTTTCACCTTTCTTTGGTTTCGAAGTGTAAAATCACTTATTGAATATTTTCAGATCGAATTCCCAATTATTAATTAATACCCCTTTTCCTTTCATGAATCATTCGTAACTTTAACTTTTAAATATTTCGTTCATTTTGTTTTTCTATTTAAAAATTTTAATTCTCCTTTACTTCATTTAAGTTCTGCTCAACAGATGTCACTTCTTTTTGAACCTGCTGAACTGATGTTTTACAGTCTTAACCTGATTTGTATTTATACGGTTTATTCTCAAACGCATGACATTTTATTTTTTCATTGAGAAGACAGTCTCGATATTGTTATATAACTCCAAACTAAAGCAAGCGAAATCGTCATTTCACATTTTTATTTGAAAGGTTCAAGTTTTGATGTAAAGACAAGAGCTACGTTTGATGTTTGAAGTTTTATTGGAAAGATTCTTTTACTGTTTTCAGTAAGTAACTTTTATTTTGTCTCCAAGGAATTTTTTTCACATCAGACATAGTAATCTGAAAGATTTATTCTAATTCAGTTTATACTT
Organism: Tachypleus tridentatus; assembly: GCF_004210375.1. Taxonomy (NCBI): domain Eukaryota; kingdom Metazoa; phylum Arthropoda; class Merostomata; order Xiphosura; family Limulidae; genus Tachypleus; species Tachypleus tridentatus. Next base: position 19,970,559 of record NC_134828.1, on the reverse strand, counting down.
TGTTTTGTATTGAAATATGTTTATTTACCATGAGATTAGTGTGGTATAGATAAGAGTTTGTTTGACAGAATGCTTTAGATATAAACATAAACTTACACATAAAGAAGTTATCAAACTTGCAAAGAGAATGACAAACGATGAAAAATATCAAGGGTAATGTAACACACAAAATCGTCAACACAAATGTCAGAAAATCTAACTACATCACAGTTTTATACTACATATGGTATACAACAAAACAAGTAAAACTGTCGGTCTGGATGTTGTTATCAAAATGTCTAATTTATCGACGTTTGCCTCAAAGAACAGATGGCGGTAAATTCCAGGTGATTTATTTGAGAAATTTGTCTAGCACTAAACAAGTTGTCACTAGATTAGAAAAGTTTATATCCACTGATAAACCGAGGTTTTCATTATAATTCTCTTCCACTTGGTGTTATTCATGTTGTGAACAACAAAATAAGACATAGATCGATAAATAAAATATCCACTGTTATACACTTATCAGTTTATTGTTAAACAAAATGTATTTCCAGAATGTGGAACTGTGATTTGGTTTATATTTGGAATTGGAATACTTAGTTTTGTCACTCAGTATTTTTATGTTAACGCCCTCTTCGTTGAAAAGGCTTGTTGTGTGGCTTTAGTGGGTTCCTTGGAAATTGTTTTTTCTTTTATCTTTCAAATCACGATAACTGGTGAAGATGTAACTTTGTCGAGTTGGTAGGTGCAGTGTTCATTACATTAGCAGTAGTAATGAAAGCATGTCTTCAATGGTATTCTGAAAGTTTTGAGTTTTTTGAATGCTTTGAACAAAATAGGCTTAAGATACTTTAATAGTTAATAGAAGCTTCGACTAAATTTTCTATACAGGAGTAATATGATCGATATGGACATTGAAATTCATAATATCATTTCTTAAAGTGTATTTGGAAAACGTGTTTTTAATCAACGACATACTTTTAATGAGTCTTAGTTTATCTGTTAAAGTATATAAGTATAAAGTGTGGAAATCTTTGTTTAAGTTATTAAAATGCATGAAAAAGTATATTTAAATATTCTGTAACACAAATGTTGTTAATAGTTTATAAAAATTGATCTCTGAGGTCATTCATAGAAACAAAAAACATTTGGAAACAAATAAAATAATATTATTACACAGAAAATATATGTATCATTATTCAATTATCTTAAGTCTAAACACAGTTTATGATAGAAGTTTACAATGTAGGACTTTGTATTGTTTTTGTTTTTTATACCATTAAAGTACACAAACGTAATTAAATTAGTTGTTAGAATGAGACCCTGCACGCACGCTTTATTTATAAGTTTTTATGTGACACTTTCTGCTTTCTGACAATCCAGATACACTAAATTCATACCTTTATCCTCATCTACGTGTCCAGTAACATTTTAAAATCATGTTAAAATATTTGTTAGATATGATTTTTCCTCATTAAAACCATGTTGAATATCTGATAAAATAATAAATTTTGTTAAATGACTTTATAAAGTGTCTTTTATCAGACTTTCCAAAACATTTTACACACATGATGTAAGACTGATAGGTCTATGTTAGTGGACAATTTCTCTCACTTTCCTCGAAGACAGGAGCAACATGAGCTAAATTTAAAAGCAACAACATTTAAACAACATCAGCTCTTTTAAAATTGGGTTTATAGAGCATATAAAATAAACATGAGAATTATCTCGATATCTGAATATAGTTTGTTCAGGACAGGAGGTGTATAACGTAAAGATACTGGAGTTTCACTAAAACCATGACAGCTGGAAAAGGTGGTATCGTGATTAGACTCTATCACTTTCTTGTTCTCAATTCTGAATATATCAGCAAAGATGTTTTATTCAGATATTTTTCATGGCCAAGTTACTAAAGTTATTAAACACTTTTGAACTTTGTACAGTTGATGCAATTTTTCAGTAACAGTTTTTTGGTTTTTGTTATTAATATCTATAACACTTATTATTGTATGTTTATATTAATATCTATAACACTGTTTATTGTATGTTTATATTAATATTTATAACACTGTTTATTGTATGTTTATATTAATATCTATAATACTGTTTATTGTATGTTTATATTAATATTTATAATACTGTTTATTTTATGTTTATATTAATATTTATAATACTGTTTATTTTATGTTTATATTAATATTTATAATACTGTTTATTTTATGTTTATATTAATATTTATAAAACTGTTTATCGTATGTTTATATTAATATTTATAAAACTGTTTATCATATGTTTATATTTATATTTATAAAACTGTTTATCGTATGTTTATATTTATATTTATAACACTGTTTATTGTATGTTTATATTAATATATATAAAACTGTTTATTGTATATTTATATTAATATTTATAACACTGTTTATTGTATGCTTATATTAATATTTATAACACTGTTTATTGTGTGTTTATATTAATATTTATAACACTGTTTATTGTGTGTTTATATTAATATTTATAACACTGTTTATTGTATGCTTATATTAATATTTATAACACTGTTTATTGTATGCTTATATTAATATATATAACACTGTTTATTGTACGTTTATATTGATATTTATACTAAAGATTGTTTAATTAATTAATTTTATTGATTTACTGAAAATGAATTATGTGTAATTCAAAACATTCATTACAGATGTTTACATATGTTGCCGTGGCTCTATTACTTGTTTTGTTAAAATGTTTTAAAAATCAAGTTTTGATTGCTAGAGAAAGTATTTTTATATAAGATTAAAACACGTAAAAATAACACACACATTGCAGTGTTAAGTCACATTGAAAGTATTTTTATATAAAACACGTAAAAATAACACAAACATTGCAGTGATAAGTCACATTGAAAGTATTTTTATATAAAACGTAAAAATAACACACACATTGCAGTGTTAAGTCACATTGAAAGTATTATAATATAAAACACGTAAAAATAACACACACATTGCAGTGTTAAGTCACATTGAAAGTATTTTTATATAAAACACGTAAAAATAACACACACATTGCAGTGATAAGTCACATTGAAAGTATTTTTATATAAAACGTAAAAATAACACACACATTGCAGTGATAAGTCACATTGAAAGTATTTTTACATAAAACACATAAAAATAACACACACATTGCAGAGATAAGTCACATTGAAAGCTTCCTAATTATTTATTTAAACCAACAAATTCCACTGTACACACTAAACACAAATTATCACATCATAATAACCCCTCAACTTGAGTATATTTTGTACTTATAACATAAACACAGTCAAATAAGTCTTAATATAATATTGTGTAGCAGGTAAACTTTTATAATCTAGTTGTTATTGCTGAGTCACAGAAACAGAAATAAGTATCATGATATCTACGTCAGTCTGTAGACGTGATATATGAAGATATAATTTAAAACACTTAATGTTTAAAATTCATATTTTAACTACTGTTTTAGTAAACAGTATTTAAATCGACATAAGCCATTGAAGCTTATAAACAAAAATAAGTCCGTGTGACAAATCTTATAATGTAGTTTATCTTATAATAATTGTAAGTTTCAACCTAAGTTAAACATCCAAAGTATAATAATACAAAGTGTTGAGTGGTTTATGTTACAACAATTTTTAATACACAAATCAGTGAGTCATGTGTAACCACAGTTGATATAAAATATTATAAAACTGACCTTTAATAAGTGTAACTGCCTTTCATTTGTTCTAGAGAACCTGTATTTTGTAAAACACAATCACATTTGAGTTCTGATACATGTATGTATATATATAATTACTATTTACAAATTAATCTTTAAATTTCAATTTAAGTTACTTGTCTTAAAACACAGAACAATAAATAAATAAAATAGAAAACAATGATATTCTCTGTTTACATAATTAGTACTCACATGTCACAATCTGCTAAGCCTTTTGAGTTGTGAAAGTGTAATATGTAAAACAAAATGATTGTTTCATGTCTACAATAGAAAAATGAGTTTACTGATGAAGATACTTTATAAAAACAGAAAAATCACGTAAGAGAAATTCTGATGTTTTGATTGGTTATAAACATTTCATACAATGAAGTAAGTACATGTGAACAAACATTTCCAAAGACAGAAGAGATAGGCAGGACCAACTTGTTTGATTTTCTAAACATGTCTTGGAAAATAGATAAAATAGAAGGTCCTTGTTTTATATTATACCTTGTTAATATTGGTAATTTGAAATTCTATTTCTTAAGGAACTATGGATTTTGCCTTTCAATGTCACAAACATATAATTTAAGCCAAATAATCATTCAGTATGCTACACAACACACAAAACTGAATATTTAGAAATCTATTTTAATACTAACATTTGAAACATAGATCTTAGGAATATGTAATGTTTTCAGTGTTCATGACAGTATCAGCCTGTAGGATGTTTAATTTATTTTGAAAATCTGTTTTCAAGTACAACAAGTAACTATCTACAAGAAGATTTATACATGTATTTTATACAAATATCTTTAGTAGTATGTATCAATGTAAAGTTAAATTAAAATAATGTTACTTATAAATACTGTACCAAAAACAGTTCTAGAATACATTAATTTTACTTTATAATGTGCTTGTACCAATGTACACACGTGGTGAAGGCTGTAACTATACAGATTGATTCAGTGTCAGATTTACAAGTCATATCCAAAGAAATAGTTATTTTTCTACAGACTTTATGAACTATTATGAAAAAATAATTGTGTGTGGAATGGGTAACAAAATATTCAGTTTAAATAGTGTTACAGATTTTATAATAAATGTTTAGCATACTTAACGAAATATTCTCAACATACAGAACAGATACTGAAATAACAAACTCAAAGTTCTATAAAGTGAAAACACTATAACTCAAGCACTTTCAAAAGGTGAATCTTCCTTCTTCAGGAACAAACTGGGAATCAAAATTAGCTTTAGTATTGAGTCTGTGTTTTTATGATTCAAAGTTCTATATTAATGGTTTTAATGATTGTTCAGTATTTTGCTAAAATTGTTACAGTTTATCCACATTTCTTTTAAAACTACATTAGTATGTAGAAATGTAAGCATCTGTTGCTTCTCTTTGGTAAAATTTGTACATATCATCAGAACAAATAATTGTCGTACCTAGATTTATTAAACAAACAATAATACCAGTATGTAGAACTGTAAGAATCTGTTGCTTCTCTTTGGTAAAATTTGTACATATCATCAGAACAAATAATTATCATACCTAGATTTATTAAATAAACAATAATACCAGTATGTAGAACTGTAAGAATATATTGGTTCTTCTTACTAAATTGAGTGTTTATCATTTGAACAAAGAATTAACACAACTTGATCCAACAATCAGTCTTTAGTGAAAGGAAACTTCAAAGTTATTACTACAACAGCTTCATGACACTTGAATAATGTTATGTTATTCATTAGTTTATTTTGTACATTCTGTTGATAAATTGTAAATCTGACACTGAATCAATCTGTATAAATTATCATGAAGATACTGAACCAACCTGACCTAACATGTGAACCTCAGTAAATAGTATGGCTGTGATACATTTGTCACTGAGGTAGTGACAGTGACTTATTATAACATTATGTTCTAATTTCAATAAAAACTGGTTCTATCTATTTATTTTAACTTTTCCTGAACACAAAACTATGTAATCAGAGTTAGTTATAAATAAGTAATAAGTGTGTTGAATTGATATAAAATATGTTGTGAACCAATTTAATAAAGTTATTTACTAATATATTTTATAACATATTCAGTGTATTTTACACTAAGATTCTGATAACAAGCATATCAAACTGTAACAATGGAATAAAACCTAATCAATTTAAAACATCTGATTACATTTATCACAAATATAAAGTGTTAGTTGAATTTAAAATGGTAAACTGACTCTGATTTACAGTCTTGTTCTCAGATTTTACTCACTATTTGTATCACATTACAATTAGTAGTGAGTATAAATATCTACTGACAATACTGTTCACAAAAAGTTATCATTTGATAACCCTATAGATACAACTATAGTATAGAGATATTTGGATGTTTGAATACTGGTTTAAATAATTGTTAATGTTACATAATAAATAACTTTTATTTTATAATGTTAATAAAGACTATAAACACACACATGGGCTCATTGCAAAACTATAAAGGTTACCTAACAATAAAAATTAGAATGAATAATTTCAAATATGAAAGAAACTAAAGAATGACTAAAAAGTAGCATAAATGGCCACAAACATTCACAAGAACATGTTTACAACAACAGAAATTAGCATTATCAGAAGTTAACATATACTGCAAAGTTGTGTATAGAGTTCAGAAGTAATCATTAAACATCTCGACCTGAACAAGTTATAGCAATGTGAACTCAATGTGTACTTGTTTTTCTTACCATTCTGGAGAACTTTCCAGCATTTTAGCAAACAATAAAATAAAATAATAGATGTATAAACTTTTTATAATTGTAGATCTCTCAAGAAATATATTTTGTCTACAAAGTTTATACACATACTTGTAGAATACCAAGAAAGTAAACCTCAAACTCTCTGTATGTTTCACAAAGTTTATACACGTACTTGTAGAATACCAAGAAAGGAAACCTCAAACTCTCTGTATGCTTCACAGATGATACCAGCTTGGGTAACTTGGAGACCTAAGCCCTAACTTAAAATGTATCCTCCATTATGGCTGAAATAATTCCTATTTCAGATACAGTAAAATGCATTATAAAGTGAACACTTATACATGTATCTGTATTTTATAAACTATATCAGATATACACAACTGTTAATCATATCATTTACAGTAACAAATATTGAAAGTTGCTCATAAAATTCAAATAATAATAATGGTGTTTAGTTTGAAACTGTTAATTCTTCCTAATAAAAACATACAATGTTAAATTTTCCAGAATTATATATCTTTAATAAATGTTAAACACTTACAGCTTAATTATGTCAGACACGAATCATGTAACATAATAGAAATAATGTTTTCTATCAATGTAACCACACTAATTGCACAGTTCCTTTTTTCAGCTACATTCACCTGTCAATACTTAACATTTCCAGTGTCTATAGGTACTAAAATCATGCTGATAAATTCATTTATGTGTTCAAACAAGTTTCTGTGTACTTCACAAAACTAACAATATTTATACCAAAGGATATCACATCACCTCAAACAAACTGGAAACTGTGATTGGAAGTACAGTATATAAAAACTTGTACACTTAACATTATCATAGTCTGTTCTTCTCCAGAAATAATCCAGAGTGAGACATAATTATCTGAATGACTCACCTTAAATGAAACCAGCCTAAAGGGCTCAATTACTTTCTGGCATATTTTGTGTTATGAATCTTATAATACATTGTTTGTTGATACTAAAGTGCATTTCATAACTAAATTTGAACGTTTACAGTTTGAAACATTATAGTAGCTAACTCAGTTTATTTTAATCAACACCAGCAGTACTTAACTTTGTCATTTTATTAAAGGAAAACAACAAAAAAGTAAACATTAAATAATCAAATATGAAACAAAATGTGGGTGATGTGTTACAAGGGTGAGTAATAAATGTAAAACATTCCAGATACACTGTATTCTAACACAGATACAAACAACTACAATATGTGCTTAACTATTACAATTTATCAATATTTTACACAGTTAAGTTGTAGTTTTAACTACATTATATTGATAACTTCTTCATGTGTAATATGTCAATACTACAGACTTTAATTTTCTCTAGACTTTGTGGACATCAAGTAGATGTTTGTTAGGTATAACCTTAAAAGAACCATACACAGATGTAAAGGATAATTTTATAGTTACTGGTTATGAAGAAGTATTATATCAAAAACATGTGTATTTATTATCTATAGAAAATTATAAAGACAAACTGTTGTATAACCAGACAAGAAGCTGGATTAAGTAAGGATTTGTACAACTTGATAACTAGCTGGATTAAGACAGGATTATGTGTAATCTGATGGAAGCCTGGATTAAGATGGGATTATGATATTTTGATGACAGGTTTTATTATGAATAAATTTAAGGATTCAGGTCTAGGATAGAATATAAAAGAATGTATTTTACCCATTAACTGCTAATTTGCCATCTTGGGTACAGTTTCCCTCCGACAGTTGAATGAATGTTATACACGGTGCACAACTTTCAAAAATTCTGCATGCATTTAAACAATCATAGGCAATGAATGAACATTAATGTATTATTTTAAATATAACAGGACTTATAAAAATAATGAAAACATGTACAGTAACTGGCTATATACTCAAATATCAGCAGAATCCTTGAAAAGCAGATTTTAAAGGACCACAACAGTAATGAAATCAACCATATACTATTTAGTATGTAATAGTTACCAGTCATTTTACTTGCAGTAAAATAAAAAAAGTTAAAATAAGTTTAGATATTGGTGAAATTCAAGAGTAAACGTTTGTACAATAATAACATTCTATGAAACTGACATAATGCACAACCTTTATAATGGTGACTTTGGACAAAAAGGAATAACTCATTATTTCTAAATATGATAACATTCTATGAAACTGACATAATGCACAACCTTTATAATGGTGACTTCTGACAAAAAGGAATAACTCATTATTTCTAAAAATGCATCACTGTATTCTACAAACGTATAATTAGCCTGTCCACAAGACCTTTCTTAATAGGTTGTTTGGTTTTTCATATACTACTGAATGTCACAGCTGGTAACAGTTTATAACCAAGACTTGGTTCTGTTGAGTTGTAGTTGGTTGAGGATAATTAGATTGATCCATCAGTGAAGCATCGAGAAAGTTGCCTTCTTCTTTCCATTGGATGAGCAAGCTCTTGACAAGTTCATATAATTTATATGCAAAAACGGCTCGTTTGGGCTGAGAAAACACTTTACATAGAAGAGCGAACAACGTTTCGACCTTCTTCGGTCATCGTCAGGTTCACAAAGAAAGAGGTAACTGACCGGAAGCTGACCACATGTTTGAAAGGGGGTTGTGTAACTGTGTGTCGAAATGTAGAGGGCGGTATTAGATGTTTGAATATATAATTTTATTTATTATATTAATATAGGTATAAAGGCGTTCCTTTATATTGGTTTATTTTGGGTTTAAGTTGTTGTATAAGTAAGGCTTCTTTAATTTTACGTTTGTTTATGTTTGTTTCTTTATTTAGTATTTGAGTGTTTTCTATGGTTATGTTGTGTTTATTTGACTTGCAGTGTTCAAAACGTGTGAAGGTGACTTTTATGTTCTTTGAATCTGGTTTCCATTTTTCTACTTGTTTCTCAATATAGAAGTCGTGGCAGTTATCACATTGTATTTTATAAATAATGTTGGTGTGGTGTTTGTCAGTGTAGTTTTACATAGTATAGACCTCAGTTTTGTGCGGGTTTTGAATAAATTTGGTATTAATTGGAATGTCATATTTTGTTACTAATTTTTTGCCAAATGTTGGTTATTTGTTTGCTGATGTCGGGAATATATGGTATACAGCAGTATATGGTTTCGTGGTTTTTTGATTCGTGAGCTGTATTTACTTTAGTTGGTTGATTTTGCTTTCTGTGTAGGTGTGTGCGTATAATGTTTTCTACGGTTTGTGGAGGAAACTTATTGATGTTGGTGAAGTATTGTTTTATTTTGTCTAATTCATCGTTAATTTTATCTGGTGAGCATAGTTTTATGGCTGTGTTTATTTGGTTTCTTAGTATGTTGAGTTTTGTTTTGTTTCATGTGCTGAGTCCCAAGGAATGTATAGTCCAGTATGGGTGATTTTTCGGTGGATTTCTGTTTGAAATTGTGTATCAGTTCTTGTAATTTTGAGGTTAAGAAATGATATTTGATTGTTTTCTTCCTGTTCACATGTGAAGTTGATGTTGGGATGTATAGAGTTAATGTGATTGAAAAATTAAGTATGTGTTCTGTAGATTTGAATCCCGCAACCGTGTCATCTACATATCTATACCAGTATAGTGGTGGATGTAATGCTGTGTTAATTGCTTGTGTTTCAACTTGTGTCATAAAATATTGGCTAGAACTGGTGATACTGGGTTGCCCATGCTTAGGCCGTTTGTTTGTATATAGTTTTGGTTGTTGAACATGAAGTTTGTCTTTATCGTGGTGAATTCTATGAGGGTTGCTAACTGGTTACTGGGAATTTCTATAGTTGGGTTAGGGTCTCGGATATAGAGTTCTAAGGCTATCTTGCAGGCTTCAGTGGTTGGAACTTCTGTAAAGAGGGATATAACATCGAAACTGGCCATTAAGGCTTTATGATTAAGTTGATTTAGATTAGACTTGAAATTAAAAGAGTCTTTGATAAATGAGCTGGCTGATGTTACATATTTGGAGAATGCCCATGCTATGTATTTACCAAGGTTGTAATTAAACGATTCATATGTGGACATTATTGGTCGTAATGGACAATCTGGTTTATGAGGTTTGGGGATGCCGATATTTGCGGTGTCGCGTGAGTCGGTTTTACGTGAGGTAGGAATAAAGTGTTTGTGAAATTGTGTTGGCTTTTTTCATTTGTAGTAGTAATTTGTTCAGTTAGCGTCTCGTGTGTCTTTGTTGGATTTGTGTGTATTGTTTTAAATTTGTTCGTGTCTGATAGGATGTTATTCATTTTTTGGATGTATTCATTCGTGTTCATTATGACTATAGCGTTACCTTTATCTGCTTTTAGAATTTTTATGTTTTTGTCTTGTTTTAGGTTTTTAATGCAATTAATGTCTCTTTTTGTAAGGTTGTTTTCAGTTTTCTGTTTTGTGAAATTATGTTGATGGTTTTGTGAGAAAATTCTTTGAAAAATCGTTTAAGATGTTGTTTTAGGTGTTTCTGGAAAATATAAATTTGTAATTTTACCTGGGAAGGTTGGCTGTTGGATGTCAATAAAATTATCTAAGTTGTCTTCTTTCTGTTGGTTGTTTTTGGTTGTTTCCTTGTTTTTGTTCTCTGTAGAAAGTATCACAAGTCTCCTGGCTAGGTCTTCTAAACATGTTTTGATTTCTATGGTTGGAATGTACCTAGGTGCTATAGCGAAGTTGAGTCCTTTGTTAAGTAGATGTATCTCGTCTGTGTTTAATTGACGGTCGGATCTGTTAATTATGAGGTTAGTCAACGGTTTGTCGTTTTGGTGTCTTTTCTGTTGTTTGCATCTTAGTTTTTCTAGTTTTTTTGTTGTGGCAGATCTTTTGTCTCTGTCGCTTTTAGTATTGATTTGGTTTATGTTTCGTTGTATAAGTCCCAGAATCTCTGGTTTAATGCAGCATGCCAGTTGATGGTCTAGATTCATTTTTTGTTTTGTAAGTCATGTAGTTCTTTGTATTTTGTGGTCAACATGGCTTTCAGTAGTTTTTTTCTGTAAATTTTGGATAATGTTTGTGTATGTATTAAAATTTTTTGAAAGTTTTACCTTTACAAAATTAGGGGTTAGTTGTTCTTTTCTACATTGTTGAATAAAATAAATGTCATTTCTTCTATTAATAATTCGTTGGTTTAAATTCCTTAGTTTCTTAACGATCGTGTGGCGTGTATTGTTAATAGTGGTTATGCGGTATGCTAGTTCAGACATAATGGTAACAGGTAACAGGTAAGTACAAATACACTGAGAAAAACACAAAACTTACACTTCTCGTACAGTCGCCGTGATGAAATAATAATCAGTGATGACGAAACCCACTTGTTGAGAAATTTATATGCAAAAACGGCTCGTTTGGGCTGAGAAAACACTTTACATAGAAGAGCGAACAACGTTTCGACCTAGCATGGGCATTCTCCAAATATGTAACATCAGCCAGCTCATTTATCAAAGACTCTTTTAATTTCAAGTCTAATCTAAATCAACTTAATCATAAAGCCTTAATGGCCAGTTTCGATGTTATATCCCTCTTTACAGAAGTTCCAACCACTGAAGCCTGCAAGATAGCCTTAGAACTCTATATCCGAGACCCTAACCCAACTATAGAAATTCCCAGTAACCAGTTAGCAACCCTCATAGAATTCACCACGATAAAGACAAACTTCATGTTCAACAACCAAAACTATATACAAACAAACGGCCTAAGCATGGGCAACCCAGTATCACCAGTTCTAGCCAATATTTTTATGACACAAGTTGAAACACAAGCAATTAACACAGCATTACATCCACCACTATACTGGTATAGATATGTAGATGACACGGTTGCGGGATTCAAATCTACAGAACACATACTTAATTTTTTCAATCACATTAACTCTATACATCCCAACATCAACTTCACATGTGAACAGGAAGAAAACAATCAAATATCATTTCTTAACCTCAAAATTACAAGAACTGATACACAATTTCAAACAGAAATCCACCGAAAAATCACCCATACTGGACTATACATTCCTTGGGACTCAGCACATGAAACAAAACAAAAACTCAACATACTAAGAAACCAAATAAACACAGCCATAAAACTATGCTCACCAGATAAAATTAACGATGAATTAGACAAAATAAAACAATACTTCACCAACATCAATAAGTTTCCTCCACAACCGTAGAAAACATTATACGCACACACCTACACAGAAAGCAAAATCAACCAACTAAAGTAAATACAGCTCACGAATCAAAACCACGAAACCATATACTGCTGTATACCATATATTCCGACATCAGCAAACAAATAACCAACATTTGGCAAAAATTAGTAACAAAATATGACATTCCAATTAATACCAAATTTATTCAAAACCCGCACAAAACTGAGGTCTATACTATGTAAAACTACACTGACAAACACCACACCAACATTATTTATAAAATACAATGTGATAACTGCCACGACTTCTATATTGAGAAACAAGTAGAAAATGGAAACCAGATTCAAAGAACATAAAAGTCACCTTCACACGCTTTCAACACTGCAAGTCAAATAAACACAACATAACCATAGAAAACACTCAAATACTAAATAAAGAAACAAACATAAACAAACGTAAAATTAAAGAAGCCTTACTTATACAACAACTTAAACCCAAAATAAACCAATATAAAGGAACGCCTTTATACCTATATTAATATAATAAATAAAATTATATATTCAAACATCTAATACCGCCCTCTACATTTCGACACACAGTTACACAACCCCCTTTCAAACATGTGGTCAGCTTCCGGTCAGTTACCTCTTTCTTTGTGAACCTGACGATGACCGAAGAAGGTCGAAACGTTGTTCGCTCTTCTATGTAAAGTGTTTTCTCAGCCCAAACGAGCCGTTTTTGCATATAAATTTCTCAACAAGTGGGTTTCTCGTCATCACTGATTATAAGTTCATATAATATTCTCAGGATGCATAGCATTGCTCTTCAAACACAAATCCTTTCCAACATTTCTACTTGTTTATCCTGAAGTCTTGTGAAAAGTTGAGAAGAGAAGTTTGAAATTTTACAGATCTGTCAAGGTTTCAACAAAATATATGTTTATACACAAACACACATATATATACACAAACACACAGATATATACACATATTACATTACACAAAACTATCACACCTAACAATGCAGCAGTCAAATACTTAATTATAACCATAAACAACTGCTTTCATTCATTTGTCCTTTAGCTGACCACCGTGTTAGGGTTCCGTCATGCAAAAACATAGATACTGATAGAACTATCAAGTTATAAACACAAATCTACAAAAAAACTATTACTAATGTCAAACATTAAATAGTAAATCAATCATGACTTAATAATGTCATATACGTATATGTTGCACAGTTGTACAGAATGTTGGTTGTTATAGAAATAATGAGAGAAAAGATAAATTTCTATAATTTGGTATCCCACTTTTAACAGATACCCTTAGTAATTACTTGTTTTGAGAGCACAACTTCTCCAATACGCAGTTTAGGATCAAGGTAAATACTCCATTGGCGGCAAAAGTGCATGCAAACGGTTTTAGACAGAGAGAAGTTAAAGCCGTTTGATGTGGTCCACTTCAGTAAACGATTGAGGGCAGTCTCTAGTGGGTGCTCAATATACCTCATGTTTTATTATTGACAGAGATGTGAAAGTCTTCGACATAAAGCTTGTTTGCAACAGTAAGAGGGAGTTCTTCAGTGATGGCATTAATCTTTATACTGAAAATTGTGACACTCAAAAGAGAACGGAAAGTGTTGAACTCACACGAACGTGGAATCTCCTGTCCATTAAAAAAATCGTAATAAAAATGGACAAATGGCCACATAACCCATATATATGGAGGTCTTACAAAATGCCATACCTCCATGATATATTATAAGCATTGTCAATGTCAAAGAATATTGATGCAAGATGTTGTTGTTTGACAAAGGCTTCTCTGATTGACAGTTCAAGTCAAATTAGGTGGTTGTGGTGAAGTGAGGTCATCAGTACCCACACTGGGTGGGTGAGAGGAACCAAACGAGACGAGCATTAACCCTCCTCTAAGGTCATACAGAGACAGCTCTCTCATCAAAGCAATTGAATGGCAGAGTGAAGGAGTCTTGGGATCTTTCCCAGGCTTAGAGATAGGAAGAACAATAGCCTGGCACCAGGCATCAGGAAAAACATTCTCCTGCCAGATCCAGTTAAAAACAATCAGAAGAATAGCAAAAGAAGCAGGAGATAGATGGCACAGAATTTCATAGCGTTCATCATCAGGTCCAACCGATGTACTGCCAGACCGATGAAGGGCCAGTTTGAGCTCCACCAGCGTAAATGGACGATTATAGTTACAGAAACAATCAGCTCAAAAGGAAATAGGTGATCACTCTGCTCGAGTCTTGATGGCTAAGATGGAGGAGGAAGAAGTAGAAGTGCTAGATACCCAGCAAAAGCTTTCATCTAGAGAATTGGCGATGCTCTGGTTGTCAGCTACATCCTGGCCATCAGAGAGCAAGATTGAGAGGGGGACAGAATTATATTGTTCACTGACCCTTCGAATCTTATCCCATATGACTTTGGAGTCAGTGGTAGAAGATATGCTGGTTGTTAACTTAATTCAAGATTCCTTCTGGCTTCGACGTGTTACCCACCGAAGATGTGCCCCCCCCAACCTGCTGGAAAGCGATGTGGTGCAAAAGTGTGGGATACCAAAGAAAAGTATCTCAGGCCTGTTTTTGAACCTTCCATGCCATGTGGCAGGCAAGATTCCACCACAGATTAGTATATTATGGAAAACGTGTCAAGGTTTTAGGAATACATTGAGCAGCTGCTTATATAATACAGTCAGTTACTGCTGCCACAGAGTCGTTTATTGTGGGCTTACAGACGATGGTAGGATCAAGTTTTGCAAGAGCAGTGAAAGAAGGCCAATTTGCTTGATTCAGCTTCCACCAGGGCACGTGGGTCGGGTGACAGTGACCATATCTTGTCTTTCTCAAAATGATTACTGCCTCATAGATTATTGCCAACCCTCCATGAAAAATGGGAGAATAGTGAAGGGGAGCAAATTAAAAGATCAATAGCAGTAAAGGACTGACTAGGTGCATGAAAATAAGTAGAAGAACCAAAAATGAAAAGAGAAAGGTTGTGATCAGAGAGAATACACTCTATTGAGTGACCTCTCCTATAAGTATCAGCACTTTTCCAGTGGGGATGATGTCCATTAAACTCCCACAGGATTAGAAAGGGAGAGAGTAACCATTCAATGAGAGAATCAAGGGCTGATTGATCATAGGTCTCTCCAGGAAACAGGTAGATAGAACAAACAGTGATGGTATGACACAAGGTAACACGGATGGCTATGGCCTCCAAGGGTGTGTTGAGTTGCAAACACAGGGTGGGCACATGCTGATAAGCCAACAGTGCCACTCTTCCATCCCATAGCCTGTCATTTCTGTACAAAGAAAACAATTGAAAGATGATTGTACTGGCAGGTTTCAGAAATATTTCATGTAAAGAAAGACATACAGGATGGTAAGAAGCAATTAGTGATTTGGTGTTATTCATATTAGAACATAAATCTCGACAACAGTTCCATTGTATCAAGGTGGTCATTTTTATTTATGTGTAGGTAGAGTTGGGTGGAAAACCCTTTTGTTCACGATCATGTCTTTTTTACACTGTCTTTATTCAAGGGAGATCTATCGACCTCGATGGATCCTGCCTTGGGTCGATTGGGCAGGTCTTTGCTGTTGGAAGAGGATTCCAGCGACTGAGGACGTGAACAAATGATCGTTTTGCATCGTGAGGTGGGAGAAGAAGATGTATTGAAGGAAATGCCTGAACCCAGAACCAAAGGAAGTGGATCTTGGGGTTTGCTGGAATGTATGTCAGGGACAAAGATGGATGTTGAAGTTGATTCATCAACATTTTTTAACCATGGAGGTCAAAAGACTTTTCATTTGGTTTGAGAACGATTTTTTTTGGAAGCATAGAGAGATCCGTCTGCACTCCCACTTTAGTAGTGGAATGAAGTGCAGTAGCATACATTCGAGATAACTTGGCAGACAGCAGCTTTCGAGCCTCAGGATAAGTAATGTTATGAATTGTTTTCAAATGCTGCACCTCTTTTTCTTCCAACCGTTTATCACAAAAACAAAAGTAGGGCAGGTGAGAGCCATTGCAATTGATGCAATGAAGGTCCTTTTCATACTCACAGGCATTGTGGTCCTTGGCATTGCAACGAGTACACGTCAAGAAACCACGATGTGACAAGCTTTGAGTGACTGAAGTGCTGACACTGGAAACATCTGAGAGGGTTTGGAATGTATGGCTGTACCCTGCAATTAAGATAACCTGCCTTGATGGTGGCAGGTGGACGTGGTGATGTAAATGTCAGTTGGTCAGCACTGTAATTCCATCTTTGCAAGTGGAGATATGTCTTACTGCAGAAACTCCTTGGATGGAAAAACTAGCAAGAATCTCAGAGTCAGGGATGTTCTTCAAATCCCTCTCAACAATAACTCCTTGTGACGAATTCAAAGTAGCATGAGGTGTAACCTCAATAGGTACATCCCCAATCACCTTTGAATGCAAGAGGAGTTCACAGTGTTGAGATGTGGATGTTTCCACCAATATGTCACCAGATTGAAGCTTCTTTACTAACTTTGGAGAGGTAGCAAGTCCCTCTAGTCCCTTCTGAATGAAAAAGGGAGACATTTTCCCTAAAGTTTTGTCTGAAAGAGAATATTGTATATGAAAATTGGGTACCACAGATGTTGGAGATTGCTGCTCAGAATCTTCAAGGCATGGTCGTTTAGCTATGGAATACTTTTCCACTATTTTATTTAAGATTTTATTTAGAAAATCCATAATAAAAAAAGGAATATTTCAGTGCCCACTGACCCCACCCACCATGGAGCCCTACGAGGGGATGCACTACAATGCCAAAGAAGGACACTGCAGCATCACCAGGGTTTCGTGAGCACTACACTCATACACCAGCATCAGATGATGTCCACAACACCTGTGGACTTTGTGGTGATCAAGTAGATGTTTGTTAGGTATGACCTTAACAGAACCATACACAGATGTAAAGAATAATTTTACAGTTACGGGTTATCAAGAAGTATCATGCCAAAAACATGTGTATTTATTATCTGAAGAAAATTATAAGGAAAAACTGTTGTATAACCAGATAAGAAGCTAAATTAAGTGAGGATTTGTACAACTTGATAACTAGCTGGATTAAGACAGGATTATGTGTAATCTGATGGAAGCCTGGATTAAGACGGTATGGGCTTAAAAGTACCATACATGAATGTAGAGAATAATTTTACAGTTATTGGTTATGAAGAGGTATCATACCAAAAACATATGATTTTATTATCTATAGAAAATCATACAAGGCATATTTTTTATTTTTTGTTGCATTTTACAGAACTTATCCTACTTTTTATATAAACGTTTATTGGCTTATAACTTTTAGATATCTGACCTTTGACCTTATCATACGGTAATTTCCACTGTTCTAAGGCTTGAATAAAATTGAACCACAAGATGACAGACCACAGACAGTTTGTTCTTGAGTAGAAAAAGAAATGAAAAGGATTCTCAACTGAGTGTCCTACAGACAAACAAGAAAGATAAAATACAAGGGCCTACTTACTTTGTAGTTCCACATTCATATCTAAAGTTTATAAAATACTTTTATACTGTTCAAGTAACTTCATTATCTCAATTAATTGATTCTAATAAAAAAGTCCAAAATAGAAATTTTACAATTAAGAAAAAAAACACTGTTTACTTAGTGTTGTCTGACAAAATGTCATGCCACATTGGCTGATGTGGATTTACAATGTTTTTTGTGTGTTGACAAAAAGCAGAAGGCAAGAAACAAAGCTCATAACAAACCTAGTATCACTGCAGATGACTGGTGTAATATAATAAAACACTGGATGTTACATTTAACTCTCCAGAAATTTTAAAATATATTCTGTTTCTGATTTTCTAGAAGTAAATATACCACAATAAAATATCTTAAATTCAATATTCCATACCAAATTTTGTAGATTTACAGAATAATAATAATGGACAAGATAAAAGCAGATACTGAAATTAACACTTCCATGAGTGTTAAATCAATATGTAACCATTAATGTACAGACACAACAAAACTCACAGTACCTAATGTAGATTTCAGTGTACACGTCCTTTGTTAACATAAAAATGAGAATTTTAATTAAGGATGTTTAATAAACTTTCATTCATAAATACAACAAGTAAAATAAGTGACTGCTTATAATATAAAGTTGTTTTCATGTTAAAACAAATATACTTTTCTTATTCTCAAAATTTCCAAACTTCATTTGCACAACTATTAAAATTTCCAAAATAAATACAAAATGTTTTTCTTTAGAAACACTTTACATTGTGTCTGTTATTTTGTCTACCATTACTCTATTCTGTATTAGACTGACTCTGTTACCACTACGTAAGAGTATGAAATAAATCTCTATATCTGCTACTCCAGATTCTATGTTATTTGGAACACTGTTTCTCACAGATTTCTGTTTTTCTACTTCTGTCTATATTTTAAGTTTTTTCCATTTCATCCATCAAAAGATTAATGAAAATACCTTTCCTCAAAAATATCCCCAGCTGTATAAAAACTTAATTTCAAAGAAACAATAACCATCTTTATTGAGAAAAACATCATATCACACAGTAACAAAAAACTTAAGTTCAAATTACTAAAGTAAGTCATAAAATAATAAATATATTTCTTGTATTTGTTAATCTCAATCTAAATGTAACTGAAACAATAATTCTATAAAATTAACCAATATGGTCATTTCCTCTTTGAGTTTACTTATTGTCCATAGATTTCTGATGAAATAACACCTGTTCTGTAAGAATCATAATCAGATTACTGTCATCTTATTGGAAGTTTCTTAAGACAGTAATAATTAAAAACTTCTTAACCATAAAATCTATGATATGCTTCCACTCAGTTTGCTGCCCAGAATGTCCACATACTGCAAAAGAAATTTTGTTTGTAACAATACTCAATTATAGAGAACTAGCCCACAAAGCTGGGAGAAACTAAATAATTTCTATTTAAATTACAGAAGCACCTTAGCAGTAATTAGTGGAATTAATTGTAATATTGACATGGGCATCCCAAGAAATTTGTAGAGAGGGGACAGACTAGTGTGAGATTATGAATTGAATATAAATTCATACAGATATGTTGAATAAATAAATAAATAATTAACTTCTTCACTTTCCAGATAGGAGCAAGATGTAGTTTTGATAACTTACACAAAATTAGGGATTATGTACACAACACACTATTAGAATAATCAGCAATGTGATGTATAAACAGTTTAAAAATATGTTTAAAAAGTCAATATGGTAAAGTAATGTATTTTTACAAGTTAGGGTTAATCATCCATAGAAAGATTATCCAATTAATCTTTCAACAGAATCCTGAGAATCCCGCAAGATGTCATACAAAATATCAGAACTAGTTTTAAACTGTGTTCTAAAATTCAATAAAAACCAAATAAAACAAAAGGAGAATTTAAATGATTATAGTGAAACCTGTCAGTTTGATATATCAGGTCAAACTTTACTTCTCTTATTTTCATCTTTCACAGAAATACAAGTTTTTCATTCTTTTGTATTACCCAGGTACTCTTTTTCCCCTCCATTACCACAGATAGTAAACTATAGTCTCAAACAGTATCAGTCCATCATGGGAAAAACAAAAAATCAAAGTATGAAGAACCCAAATCTGAGGATTGATTTGTCAAAAGAAAAGTTTAAGAGGTTATGTAAACATTAATGGAACATTGAGACCAAGTAACATGTTACTTTATGTAAACAGTAAGGAAACATTCAGACCAAGTAACATGTTACTGTATCTAACAGTAGGGAAACATTCAGAC
This sequence comes from Tachypleus tridentatus, assembly GCF_004210375.1. Lineage (NCBI taxonomy): Eukaryota > Metazoa > Arthropoda > Merostomata > Xiphosura > Limulidae > Tachypleus > Tachypleus tridentatus. The sequence goes on along the minus strand of NC_134828.1, from coordinate 19,950,133 downwards.
CAAGTAATTTCATCCTCTTGTTATCCTTGTCCTGATATTTTGATTCTTTCTTCCCAAGGCTGTAACAGAATTTTGTTGGGTTAACAAGATAGTACACAATTCTTCAACTCATTACTTTCATATTATTATAATTTTTAAAGTGGAATGAAATGTCTGTAATAAGACGTTGGCAGACAAAGATTTATATGTATAATAAAGTGATTTAGTTTGGAAACAACATCCTATATGTTGTGATACATTCATCTTCCTTCTTCAGATATTACACATGTGGTATGACATGTAATCATTTTATTATGCACATAAATCATTATTTTCCAAATTATTATTATATTATCATAATGTGCTTTCTGACTTGAGTTTAGATCTTTGAAAGATAAGTGAAATGAAGCAGATATAGAGCTCACGTAAATGTCTGTTTTTCTCAGAAAAATTAACTTATGTTTAGCAAAACTGTGCCTGATTGTAATCATTAAATGTAACACTAATTATCTAACTTAAAACACAAGTTGTTTTTGTTCAGGTGATGTTAGTTGAGTCTAGTAGTTAAATTATAAGTTGTTACCCAGTTGATGTCATAAGTTTCTAAATTTAGATACAAGTTTTTCACAAAACCTCTACACAACTATCTGTTATAAATACTGAGTTTAGTGGCATCCTAAGCCTCATCAACTGTAAATACACAACTATCTGTTATAAATACTGAGTTTAGTGGCATCCTAAGCCTCATCAACTGTAAATGTGGAAAATTTAGAATTATTTTATCTCATTAATGACACTTTTATACTGAATGAATTAAAAACATCTTAACTTACAAAAGAATAAAATGTTTGAATCAATTTATTAAAAACATTTCTTATATCAAACTTTGAAACAGATTCATGTTTTGATGATTAAAGAAGACAGTCTGTATGTTCTTGATACTGGTAGTTATACCATTCTTCTGCCAATTACAATAGTGTATTGTGATAACAATTAAAGTTAAAAATAACATATTTCAAATTTATCACAAGATCATTTTACACATAGGTTAAAATGTATGTAAAAATTTAAAGATGACACAGAGTATGTGATTTACACTAAATCATATAACAGCTATACTTTAAATATAATTTTAGGATTGTTATATGCAGTTAACATAAAGATTGTCAGACTCTTCTTTGCTCTGTTTCTAAGAAAGTGGTTTACAGACTGATGTAGGCTTAGGTAAGAATCAAAAGCAAAATTACTGAAAAACAAGAAATGTTTGAAAACCACATAATTCTTAAGCTACAACTTTAGTTAACAAAGTATAAAGTGAATATTCTGATGAAAAACAAAATCTCACCCTTCTTTAGCTATCTTTATGCAGCATTGGAAGATTACCAAAGTAATTCACCAGAGTATTTGGCAATGTTAAATGAATACTTGATGCAGTATAAATATAAAAATGCAAGATACAAGTGTACCAGTGGAAGGTGGAAATTAGGGCCCACCGAGATCGCAGTAAAATGTGGTTTATATATAGAGCAAATCTGTTGTTTTTTAATTTCACCCAAAGTTACACAAGGGCTATCTGCATTAGTCATCCCTAATTTACAACTGTAACGTTAGAGAGAATACAACTAGTCATCATCTCTTACTGCTAACTCTTGGACTGCTCTTTTACTGGACCCAATATGGTAGACAGAACACCGAGACTGTGTCAGATAATATCCATGAGTTTCTGTTGTACAACATACAGAGTAGAAGATAACCTGAGTAAAAACACATTATAAGCTTGTGTCTTATAAAAGACTATATATTGAAAAGTTTTCAGATTATAATGATGCATGTGATATGGAACATGCAAGACCCACAGAAATGTCCTTGATCAATACCAGAAGGTATTATTTATGAAGCAGTTGCTAAGCAAATGCCCGAGTAGAGTACAGAAGGTAATGTGTGAATGTAATAACATTAGTGAATTTTTATTTTTGTCTGTATAACTTGTTTTGAGTATTTTTTAGTTAAAACACACATATAAATCTATTTTGTATAAAAGGGTATGCTTTTGACATAGTGTTTTCTAAACAGATCACTTGTTTACTCAGACAGTTACTCTAAACTTGTTGTAGAGTTACGTTTTATCATGTGCCCCAGATTAAAAGGTATGTACTTTTTTGATTTTCTAGAATTGGTGTGAAAAAATGGACATTTCCAGAACATTAGGTTACCCAAGTTTACTGTATCTGTCCATCTTGAAATATCATCACTGTAAAAGAAACATTGTTACAGTAAAGTATACTGGTAGATGCCAATAAACTTGATAAAAATTATTGTATTTTGATCGGATTAACATATCTTATGACAGGAAAAACGTGTGTATATCCTTATTAGGGTTTCAAGAAGAAGAGAAACCAAAGACAGTTCAAACGAGGTTGTTTTGAAAGAAGGGCTAACCATAAATGAATATCAACCAGAATTATCTACCTTCACTATGTTATTCAGGCAAGATAGTAAGCCAACAGTGGGATTAACAGTTGAAGGACGACTATCATTTCCATAGGGAACACATAAAGAGGTGGTGCAGTAAATGTTTTGGCAGCTATTTCTCGTGGTGAAAAAACTGCTCTTTATATCCTCCAGCAAATTTGTCAATGAGACCTCCTCCTAACATCGCATGTATTTAATATTTTTAATATATGCTAGATTAAAGTTGAACAATAACTTTGTTTTCCAGTGTTGTAATGAAAAGCCAGAACAGGCTTATCAAAAACGTTTACATGTTGCCAGTGTCCTATCTGTGAACTGGCTAGATATTTTGCCTAAATAATATACTGAAGGTGGATAATTCTGGTTGATATACATTTATGGTTAGCCCTTTTTTCAAAACAACCTCGTTTGAACTGTCTTTGGTTTCTGTTCTTCTTGAAACCCTAGTAAGGATGTGATCACGTTATTCCTGTCATAAGATACATTAATCTTATCAAAATACAATAATTTCTATCAATAATTATCAACATCTACCAGTATACTTTACTCTAACAATGTTTCTTTTACAGTGATAATATTTCAAGATGGACAGATACACTAAATTTGGGTACCCTATTGTCCTGGAATTGTCCATGTTTTCATACCAATTCTAGAAAATCAAATAATTTTACCTTTTAACCTGGGGCACATGATAAAACGTAACTCTACAACAAATTTAGAGTAACTGTCTGAGTAAATAAGTGATCTGTTTAGAAAACACTATGTCAAAAGCATACCCTTTTATACAAAATAGATTTGTATGTGTGTTTTAACTAACAAATACTCAAAACAAGTTACACAGACTAAAATAAAAATTCACAAATGTTATTGTATTCACACACTACCTTCTGCATTCTACTCGGGCATTTGCTTAGCAACTGCTTCATAAATAATATCTTCTGGTATGGTACAAGGACATTTCTGTGGGTCTTGCATGTACCATATCACATGTATCATTAGAACCTACAATGTTCTCAGTATATAGGCTTTTATAAGACTCCATCTGATCATCTGCCTTTACTCATGTTGTCTTCCACTCTGTATGTTGTACAACAGGAACGCATGCTATATTCTCTAACACAGACTCGGTGTTCTGTCTACCATATTTGGTCGAGTATGACCAGGTGGTTAGCGCGATTAACTGGTATTCTGATCATCGTAGGTTCCAATCACTGTCACACCAAAGAAATTCGTTCTTTTACCTGTGGAAGCGCTACATAGTTACAACCAATCTCACTATTCGATGGTAAAAGAGTAGCCCAAGGCTTCTATAATTTTGCGTTTGTTTATGTTTGTTTCTTTATTTAGTATATGAGTGTTTTCTATGGTTATGTTGTGTTGTTATGACTTGCAGTGTTCGAAAACGTGTGAAGGTGATCGGGTTTTGACACAAGTGTGTCTTTTGAAAGAGACGCTCATACACATGTGTTCCATTCAAAAACATCTGTCTTACGAAAGTCAAACTTTTGGAAATTTGTCTTCAAATGTTAGTGACATGTTTTTTGTCTGTTTTGTGAAACATCCGTGTTGTTCAAAATAAATAACTGATAATTTTTAGTTACTAAAATAAAAATAACCGGGTACAAAAGTTAAAAAGTTGACATGGTCTTCAGAATCTGTCAACAAAAAAAGATTTTTAAATTGTTTGTTCAAACCACATTCAGTCAAGATTGTGACGAGTCGGTAACCAAGGTGTCACGTTCTAGATTGGGCTGAGTGAAAATAAAATATACGTCTTACTGACTGCCTGGAATATTATAACAAGATATAACAAGAGAAGTTTTTCTCTCTTGTTATTGTTATTTTTCAAAACCAGTTTACGTTGTACACTACTTAACATAAAGATGATCGTGTTTTTAATGTTTCTGTTCTGTTTGTTATGTATTCCACTTTACATAGAGTTGATGGTGTTTGTTATGTTTGTATTCTGTTTGTTGTGTACTTTACTTAGCATAGAATTGATAGTGTTTTTAATGTTTGTATTTTTGTTGTGTACTCCACTTAAGATAGAGTTGATAGTATTTTAATGTTTGTTGTGTACACCACTTAACATAGAATTGAAAGTATTTTTAATGTTTGTATACTGTTTCTTAGGTTTTCCAATTATCATAGAGTTTACAGTGTTTATATTGTTTCTATTCTATTTGTTGTGTACTCCATTTATAATATTGTTGATGGTGTTTTTAAAAGATAGAACAAGTACTATCTTTGGATAGTCGTTACAGTGAGTGATATTTAATGGCTGCAATAATGGGGTTTCGATTAATAGATGGATTAGTGATGGTGTCTTTGATTAACGGATACAATAACTGATAGTGTCTCTTTCAAGAGTTAATGTCCTCCAATGGCACAGCATTATATCTGCGAAAACCCACCATTAAAAATCCGAGTTTCGATACGTGTGTTAATTGGAGCACAAAGAGATCACTGTGTAGCTTTGTACTTAATCCAAACAATGAATCAATAAAAAATAAAATAAATACCAGCTGGATAAAAGGCTGAAACAAGGTGTTATTTCGGTCAGTGTAATTTATTCATTATTTGTAGGGTTCCGATCTTGATGTAAAAATAAGACCCATGTTTGGCCATTTTACACATTAATTTGATATATTTATCCCTATTTATCCAAACATATATATTTTGTCAGACATGAGGACAATACAATGTGACGGTTAATCCCACTGTTCGTTGACACTAAAGTAAACAAAAAAAGTCATCAGAACAAATGTTAGTAAATTACACGTCGTAGTTGATAACGAGAAATCCACTTGAAGTACCATCCGTTTTATGATAAATTACACATTCACAAACATGAGTCATCTAAGTTTTAGATCCACATGTGTTTTACAGTTGGTCGTTATGTATGTTTATAATTATCGTGTTTTCAACAAATGTACAGCCATATGTAGATATATTGAAGAAGGAACTCAAGTTAATATAATTCTATACAGTTGTTGGAACTGTTCTCTTGTTCTAGACAAAATAATATATATAGAGAAATACTGAGAATTTACTTTATTTATTAGATTAACATAATAAAACTGTTTCTCTGAATGATGTTACAAAAACAGTTTATGGATTATCAGCCTCAAACATGAGATGATAGTAAATTCTGGGTGATTTATTTAAGTCTAACACTTAGAAAAGCTAGATCCTCTGGTAAATGAAGGTTTTTCAGATATAATTCCCCTCCAGTTGGAGTTATTCAGGTTGTGAAAGAAACAAAAAGACACAGGTCGGTAAATAAAATATCCACAGAACCATAAACTACAATATAACAAAATATTCAAAAGTGCCATACACTAAACTATAACAAAATATCCACATTACCATATACTAAAATATAAGAAAATAACTACAGTACCATTTACTGAAAAATATTAAAATATTCACACTATCATATACTAAAATATAATAAGCTCTCCATGGTATCACATACTAAATGTAACAAAATATCCACATTACATGCTAAAGTATAATAAAATATCCATTGTAGCATACACTAAAATATAACCGCAGAACCGTTTACTAAAATATAATACAAAAACACAATTCCATACACTAAAATATAATAAAATATCCACAGTACTATACACTGAAATACAACAAAATTTCCACAGTACCATATACTAAAATATGACCAAATATCCACAGTACCATTAATATAATTTTATAAAATAACCACATTTCAATACTCTAAAATCTAACAAATGATACACAGTACCATACAGTGATTTATAATGATATATCCAAAGTCCGTATTCTAAAATACAACAAAATATCCACCGTATGATACGGTATATAAATTAAGGCAAGAGTATTTAAAAACAAGGATCACTTGAAACAGAATAGTGAAATTCAATACAGTTAGAACTCTTTATATCTTATACATGGGACACATAGTATACGTCTCCGATCTACAAAACCATTTGTGACAAAGGATAATTGATAACCAGGGATGGCAACATGATTTTCTAATGAACGAGAATTCTCCTTCTGACTGTACCAAGGTAAAGATGTAGGTTGTATTTGTGAGCCAAACAAACAGTATTCATGGTTGTAAGATTGAAATAATACTGTAATGTTTACTGTGTAATCTGTAATGGTCAGTGAGTGAACAACAACTAAATAATAACTTAATTTATTATTGTTTTAAAGGTAAGAAATAAGTGTTCAGCTATTGATTTAGTTTTGACTTTTTCTACTATATGTTTCTCTGAACACATGTTAAACACTTACAGCTATATTTTATTTTTATATCATATTCTGGATGTTCGAGCAGAGTTAACTATAAATCACAAAGAATATGAAAAACAGGAATACGGAAAGAGGAAATTCTTCCTTTCAAGTGTCAAAGACACTGGAAAAGCGCAATCATTATTGTTTATCCCAATATTTCCGCTGACATACGAGACCTGACAAACTACAGACCAATAAGCCTCCACAATTCCACAGGTAAACTAATGTAAAGAATTATAGGTTACAGATTACTGTACCATTTGGAACTCAACTATATGATAAAGGAAATTCAAAACAAAGACAGACACAAAAGACAGACGAGCGATCGCCTTGTGGATTGACTGAAACCATATTTCAACGATTCAACATGACAGTCGTTACATTTCTTCACGTTAATAAAGCTTTTGATAGTGCCATAGCATAATGTTATTTTAATTACACTATCTCAAGATCCCTGACACAATAATCAGATGTATTTCGAGCTTTTTCTCAAATAGACGAGCCAGAGTTCGCATACATAAAATGCTTACACGTCCGTTTAATCTTACGGCTGGTGCCCCCAGGGGTCAGCCCTAAGCCCGCTGTTATAAATTATCCACGTCTATGGTATCCCGTTCCTAGAACTCCCGTATACTCACGCATCGCAATATTTAGACGATGTAGCAGTTTGGAGTACATCGATTGACCTCTCTATTCGTGGCTAGTAAAGTTCAACTTTCGTCGAACCACATAATGACGTGGTGTAACAGGTGGCGTGTATCCATAACAAAACACAAGAAATTATATTTCACAGGAGTTTTAAAAGGAAACAGAAGAATATTACACAGACAAAATTGAATTTATAAAACACTAAGATCAAATTTACTAAATCGATTATATTCCTCGGAGACACTTTCAACATAGCACGAAACTGGACACACCACTTTAACATGGCACTAAACTGGACACACCATTTTAACATGGCACTAAACTGGACACACCATTTTAACATGTAACTGAACTGGACACACCATTTTAACATGGCACTAAACTGGACACACCATTTTAACATGGCACTGAACTGGACACGCCATTTTAACATGGCACTGATCTGGACACACCATTTTAACATGTAACTGAACTGGACACACCATTTTAACAGAATTTCTAATTCAGCGAAACAACACGTAACCTTAGAGAGATCAGAAACACCTTATAAAGGATGCTCCCAAGACATCATCATAACCATTTACAAAGCGTTTATCAGGCCTCTCATGTAATATGGATGCATGGTCACTTGCACCACGTCCAGTGGCCTCAGGAAACGATTAAAGAATATACAATACCAGATAATAAACGTGGCATATCGCCTACCCCTTAAAATTCTACTCCATGTTAGTGAGAAAATATTCAGCTAAAAAATTCAAGCTCAATGCTAAAACACACTAACTTGACAATTCCCAGCAATGGCTGAAACACTACACACATCCACCAGTCTTCTTGTTACTTATGTAATACCTAGAGCCATAATCGTACATGTTTGTATATTGTTTTTACATCTTTTACAAAGAAATGAGCCGTAACTTCTGTCGTACAGCTCAGGCACTCCAGGGAATAATTAGAGACAGACAAGTAAAAGTTGGGTTCTTCTGTATCCCCTACATCAAAATATTATCATAGGATCTTCGGATCCACCTCCGGCCCTGAAAGATCCTGATTCCCACATCAGCCGTTGAAGGGCTCTGAGACCCACATCAGCCGTTGAAGTGCCCTGAGTCCCACATCAGCCGTTGAAGGGCCCTGAGACCCACATCAGCAGTTGATTCCTGTAATATTCACACATCGGGTCTGTTGTTGGTTTTTCTGGGGTTGCTGGCTTGCCAGCCTTTCTCAAGTGAAATTCAAGAAATGGTTGTTTTGTTTAGAATTATTATTGTTGTATTATTTTATTATATATATTTTTTCTCGGGTTGCATGATCAAAATACCAAACTTATGAGTGGGGTGAAGAGAAAGAAATTTTCTGACAACCCTGGTTATCTCTATTTTTAAGTAATGGGGACTCACATATTTAAACCGAAACAAAGAGTTCCATGGTCATACGTCTCATACTGCTTACCAGACGTCTTATCCTGTATTGAAAAATATACTGCCAGTCGTCTTGCAATACATGGGTAAGCTGATATCTGTTCTCTGGTAATCTCTGGAGATTACTGGCTACTAGATGTCTTATCCCATATTGAAGACTCTTCTGCCACTCGTCCTGCTGTATTTGGATGAGTTGTTAACTGTTCTGTGGTGATCACTGGAGACTACTGGTTACCAGATGTCTAGTTTTATATTGAAAAATCCCACGCCACTTGTCCTGCAATATCTAGATCAACTGTTATCTGCTCTCTTTGTAATCTTTAAAGGTGTTGAAGCCTACCTCATCCCATATATCTTCAGTCCAGTGAAGATAGTGGTAAGTATAATGATCATATAATTACGACAACATATCCTGCATGGATAAGTGCAGAGTGTAAACAAGCATTGTCCAGCTACAATACAGTGACGTCATGGTGGTCTCTGAGGAAGGAAATTACGTGGGGTTTTAGCACGTTGAGCATTCAGGTTCCTCTGTATGTGATATTCTGTGGTTGCCTCCTCATACCACTACACCAGGGACACTCCAGTGATTGGTCTGTCGTCATATTGCTTTCCTTCTCTTCTCCAGACAAGTTGAAGTCCATCAGACCCGACAATACGAAAACGTGACTCATCTGTGAATAGAACAGTGTTTCACTCTCTCTCAATGGACGTAACAGATAGCACCATATGGCTTTGTTCTAAGAAGACCTAAACCAATCATCTCTCTTGCTGCCTATATTATTACATTCTGGTTTGATGATGTGCTAAAGTGAAGTCTTGGTTCCTAACTAGTAAAAAATGCTTTTATGGTGGTCAAGTAGTCCTGACGAATCACGTGAAGTCTTACTATCAATCTGGGCTCATATGAATGGCTCTATCTTGATGTAGTGATGCACTGACATCCAGGACGCTGTTAGTCATCAAATGATCCTCTCAAACTGTGGCACTGAACTAGCTTTATAATGATTGACATATTGCATCACATTCTAGCTTGCATCCAGTTGCAGAAAACTGACAGCATGGTGATCTTCCATGTGTGATAAACGTGGCATGTTATTCTGTAGTCACTATGCCAAATTGTATTCAGAATGCACAATACATACAGCCTCCATGTTCCATCCGTACATTCGATCCTCATAGGAATGACATCTAACAGACCACTGACATGGGCTGCTTAAATGGTGATCAGGATTTAATAAAGCATGTTAAAAGTGTAAAGGAATGGGCATTTCACATTGGACGGTTTTTAGGAGTTCACAAAGGGAATGGAAAATTTATATTTTTAAGTGTGGAATAAACCATTTCAAAACCAAACATTATATGTTTTAATTTGTTTTGTTTTTAAGTTAATGAGCTATTTGTTATCTTCCCACCACGGGTATCAATAGCAGACTTCTATCGTTGTAGGACCGCAGACTTACCCGGGTATTACCAGGAGGGGAAACATTTTCATTAACATCTCTTATTTAGGAACTGGTGAACAAAATTATTTGTAAATTACACCGTTTCCCGTTTTTAAAATTTTTGTCATTTGGATTAAAGATGGCTGATTTAAAACAGCAAAAAATGAGGTAAAAAAACGGGCAGATACATGAATATTGGTTAGGCGGAACAAACTATATTAACAGTTTCTTGCTCAAGTTTTCAAAAGAATCAAATGGGAAGATGGTTATTATTGCTTATTCATTACCAACTTTTCAGCAAAATTTACTAAATTGTATGAAATTATTCTAATTAAAGAGTGGTTAGCATTAAGTAAAATGAACGTAAGCAAATATCTTAAATAAAGATGCTTGATACGGCTATATCGATTGCATGGGGTGATGACAAGAAACAGTTCATCTAAATTCTATGGCTTTAGTATAAACGATATAACCCTTTAATAATGTTTTAGTTGCTACTTTTCCCTACCAATGCACATCAGATACTAAATGTTCATATACGTACACCTCGTAAAAATAACACATGATAAGACGTCTGGAACAGATAATATTACACCAATGGTTTCAAAAAAGACTAATGGTTTTAAAGAAGAGAGGAATAACAAATATTCAAATATTACAGTGCTTTTCTATGTCTAACGGACTTTTGGTCACGTACAAATAAGATCTTAGTGTGAGACCTTTAATAGCAGTTCATGACTTGACTTTCTTTCAGTAGACTTTCTAGAGACAAGAGGCTTCTCGTTGTACCCCGATTTATCATCAACAGAACGTTTCAATTGATTATTTCGAAATTATTGTAAAATTGGATAGCGTTTGTCTCATCCTTACTTGACATTTTGAAATACGATCAAGGCTCTTTAGCACTAAAACATGGCCAAGACAGGTCATACCCCTTTGTCTTATGATCTCTGATGAACAAGAGGCAATCACTTCTTGTGAATTTATAGGAATGTTTTTACAAACCGATCACCTGACTTATAGGTATGACACCAAATCGAAATTAGGGATATTTATAACAATGGAGTTACAAACATAGAAGGTAGGATAAATATATATGTAACCAATAACACCAGACAATATGTATAAATATTCAAATATGCATTATGTGTTTGTAAGTTTCAATGTTAAATAATTATGTGTGGTAAATATGTAGATATAAATAATTATGTTACAACATATATTGTGAAAATTATTTTATGCAAATAAGGTAAAATAGTATTGGCTATAAAATTGAATAGAAAACGTATTCAGTGTAACTAAAACATGACTGACGTAACAGTGTTATAACAGTTGCATCATTCAAGTAATAATTTTCCTTTGAAGCAACTCTTTAAATGATTATTAATATGAATTAGCAACATAATTTGTTTGCATTTAATGGTAAAATCTACGTAATACAATTAATTTTATTAGTGGTAGCTCTAACGGTAAGCTGATACTTTATATGATGATATCCTCTAATTTATATGATCTACCTGTAGTGCCTTAATAGAACTAATCACTTCACCTCATTCTTTTCAAAATTATGTAAAATAGTATATAAACTAGATGTAATGTTAATCTTAGGCTTTTATCATTACTAGAGATATGATGATGTGTTGATATTTATTGATCTACATTTTTCTCTTGTGGATGGTTCATGAACTGTCAGCAATGATTACTTCATCATTACACGCTTTCCTATAGTTATGCACTCTCTGATTCCACTTTGTGGAACTATGACTAACAGCAACGTAAGCCAAGCTAAACGCCCCTCTGGTTCCATATTTTATAAGTACAGCATCATTGTTTCCACCTCATGGAGCTCTCTGCTCCTCACCTCCTATGAGGAAACCAGTCAGAGCTTGCGTTCAGGGTCTCATTCTAACAAATGATATAATAAAGTTTGTGTACTTTAATGGTATGAAAAATAAAAAACAATACAAAGTCCTACAATGTAAACTTCTATCTAAAACTGTGTTTAGTATTTAGATATTTCAGTTGTGAGATATATATAAATTATGTGTAATAATATTATTTTATTTGTTTCCAAATATGTTTTTTGGTTTCTATGAATGACCTGAGAGATAAATTTAAAAAAAATATTAACAGCAATATTTATGTTACCGAATATTTACTTATACTTTTTCATGCATTTTGATTACATAAAGAAAGGTTTTAACATTTTTCTTATTAATTTTATAATTTTTTATTAATTAATGGTTATTAATCTTAATAAATAAAGATTCATTAAAAGTATGATGTTGATTAAAAAAACACTTTTTCCAAGTACACTTTAAGAATTGATATTATGAATTTCAATATCGATCATATTACTCCTGTATAGAGAATTTAGTCGAATCTTCTATTAACGTTTAAAGTATCTTAAGCCTATTTTGTTCAAAGCTTTCCAAAAACTCTCAGGACTTTCAGAATACCATTGAAGACATGCTTTCATTACCACTGCTAATGTAATGAACACTGCACCTACCACACTCGACAAAGTTACATCTTCACCAGTTATCGTGATTTGAAAGATAAAAGAAAAAACAATTTCCAAGGAACCCACTAAAGCCACACAACTAGCCTTTTCAACGTAGAGGGCGTTAACATAAAAATACTGAGTGAAAAAACTAAGTATTCCAATTCCAAGTATAAACCAAATCACAGTTCCACATTCTGGAAATACAGTCTCGTTAACAATAAACTGATAAGTGTATAACAGTAGAGTCTGGATGACACAGTAATGGAAGATAACCACAGCATAGTTTAAAGATTTTATCCTACGCACTATGATGGTCGTCAACGAGGAGAAAAAACCATAACCAACAGCTAGTAACGATCCAACAATTCGAGATTGTGCATCCAATTTACTGTCCAATCCTCCAAAAATAAAAGATGGACAACTAATTAAGATGATCCCAACAATGGCTAACAGGATGGCTATTACGTCAATAAAATGTGTTGTTTCTCGCAGAATGAAAAAAGCTAAAATTACAGTGAATATAATTTCTGTCTTTATAAGGACTGTAACATCGCTTAGTGGCAAGAAGTTTAACGAATTATACAAGAACAATATACCTATCGTTCCAGTAATTCCTCGGATGCATATTATTAAATACTGGAACAGAATCTTTGGGAAGAAAGAGTGACGGCTATGTACAATAATTGGTACACAGAAAGCAGCCATGTATATTCCACGGTAAATCAAAATAACCTGTCTGGAGACACCTGGAGTAAGTTTAACCAGCATTAATTGAATACATTGAGCAATACACTGAAATACAGTTAGAATAATTCCAATACCAGGAAATTTGATTTTCTGAAAGGGAGATCCAAATGTTTTTGATACTTCAAAGGAAGTGTTTCCTCTTTCCGTATTCCTGTTTCTCATATTCTTCCTGATTTGTACTTAACTTTGTTCGGACAATCTAGAATATGATAGAAAAATAAAATACATCTGTAAGCTTTTAAAATGTGTTCAGAGAAACATATAGTAGAAAAAATTCAAAATTCAATAAAGAGCTGAACACTTATTTATAACAATAATAAATCAAATTATTATTTAGTTATTGTTGACAACTCACTAACCATTACAGTTTACACATAAAATATTACAGTTTTATTTCAATCTTAAAACCATGAATACTCTTTGTTTGGTTCAGAAATACAACTTACGTCTTTATAAAATAAGAATACTCGTCCAGAAGAAAGTCATGTTGCCGTCCCTGGTTATCAATTATTATGTTATCACAAATAATTTTGTAGATCAGAGACGTACAATTTTTTCCCATGTATTAGATATAAAGAGTTCTAACTGTATTTATTTTCATTATTCCTCAAGTGACCCTTGTTTTTAAATACTTTTCTTTTCTTTTATATTAGTGCATAATACGGTGGAAATTGTGTTGTCTTTTAGTGTATAATACTGTAGATGTTTTTTTTTTTTGCGTATGGTACTGTGGATATTTGTTTATGTTATAGCATATGGTACTGCGAATATTTTGTGATATTTTTGTGTGTAGTACTGTGGATATGTTATCACACTTAATGTATGTTACAGAGGATATTTTGTTACATTTTAGAGTATGGTACTGTGAATATTTTGTTTTATTTTAATGTATGATACAGTGTGTATATTTTGTCGTATTTTAATATATGGTACTCTATATATTTTAGAATATTATACAGTGGATATTTTGTTATATTTTAACGTATTGTACTGTGGATATATTCTTATATTTTAGTGTGTGGTACTGTGGATATATTCTTATATTTTAGTGTATGGTATTGTGGATATTTTCTTATATTTTGTTGTGTGGTACTGTGGATAAGTTATTTATCGATCTGTGTCTTTGTTTCTTCACAACATGATTATCTCCATTTGGAAGAGAATTACATCTAAAAAACCTCCGTTTAACAGTGGATATAAATTTTCTAATCTATGATAACTTGGTTCTTAAATAAATTAACTGATATTTATGGTCATTGGTTCTTTGAGGCCATAAACCGGAAATTGTGATAACAATATCCACACAGACAGTTTTACTTGTATAGCGTATATATGTCTAAAACTGAGATGTAGTTAGATTTTCTGACCTTTGGCTCCACGATTTTGTGTGTTACATTACACTCGATATTTTTAATCGTTTATCATTCTGTTTGCATTTTGATAACTTCTTTATGTGTTAATTTATGTTTATATCTAAAGAATTCTGTCACACAAACTTTTATCTATACCACACTAATCTCATAGTAAATAAACATATTTCAGTACCAAACCAAGTATAAACTGGATTAGAATAAATCCTTCAGATTACTATGTCTGATGTGAAACAAATTCCTTGGAGACAAAATAAAAGTTACTTACCGAAAGCAGTAAAAGAATCTTTCCAATAAAACGTAGCTCTTGTCTTTACATCAAAACTTGAACCTTTCAAATAAAAACGTGAAATGATGTGATTTCGTTTGGTTATATAACAATACCTAGACTGTCTTCTTAATAAAAAATGTCAAATGGCATGTGTTTGAGAGTAAACCATATAATTACAAGCTGGGTTAAGACTGTAAAACATCTGTACAGCATATTCTCATAGTAGTGGCATCTGTTGATCAAAACTAGAATGAAGTGAAAAAAGGTGCAAAACTGTTTATATAGAGAAACAAAATTAACTAACTGTTACACTTCAAGCACATAAGTTTAAAAGTTAAAGCTACGAATATTTCATGAAAGACTTTTAATAATTTGAAATTGGATATTAAAATATTTTTGCTGTACTCTTGCGTGGAAATGAGTTGGTGACTCAGCTATTTGGAGTGCACCAACTGTCCATTGGTTACTACAAACAAAGGTCATGTTTCTCTTCATCACTTGGTCATTGTCGTGTGGCTTTGAAACTTATGGAAACCCAGGGAAAAGAAAATATGATCCGAAAGCAGTTCACAAAATATTATATACACATATACATCTCGGAAAAACAACCAAATTCGTATGTGTTACATCTACGTAACTAATACTGGACCAATCATCAATTCTGCAATGCAATGTCTCATTCAGGTAATAAAAAAATAGGATGGATCCAAGAAACCTGCACAACCAATATCTCTATAATCATCTACAAAGTGTACTTAGAATTGGCAGTAGATGTTGATGACTGGCTTCCTTCCCTCTGGTCTTGCATTACTAAATTATGTATGTATAGCGTGTAGCTTTGTGCAAAATTTAAATACAAACTACACGATGACATTAAAAACACCCACCTGAAAACTGCATTCTGATGAAAATTTGCAAATTTCAAGGTTTTTTTTGTCACGTGATGTGACGTGTCAAGTAATGTACACATGCACGTGAAAGTGCAAGTTTGAATTTTTTACACTTATGTGGAACATGTTTAAAGACTGCAGGCAAATACAGGTACATTTAGGTCTTCAAGTCAAGGTTGTGAAGATAAAATATTATTTTTCTAATGGTTAATATTTTATATAATAATATAAACCTGATACAGGTACTTATAATTAACTTGTTTTCATTTTATAAGTAACAGCTGCTTGCCTGATGCTTTCTTTGCAACTTTAACATAAGTAGTTAACACCACAGTACAGACTCATAGTTTTAAGGAAATGAGGGATTTATAAAAACTTTACCTCGGTTTGTAAGACCGAGGATTGAGTACCACCAAGTTGAGGAAAAATGGATAAAAACAAATCTGTAATTAGTAGTTGATTAACAATAAGAATATTAAAGTTATTATTAAATAATTAGAATTTATTTATCGTAAAGGCTACTGACAATAATAATACATAAGTTTGAATGAAATAAATAACAAATTGAGGGAGAAAAAATATCACAATATTGTAGTGACCTCTATTGAGTATATATTATCTACAATAAGTCATAAAAAGCTGTACATGGGTTAAAGTTTCAAGAGAATTGTGATATGAACATATGTATTTATCTGAAGCTTAGTTATACAGCAACTGTCTGTTGTAGAAACACAAGTGTGAGGAAAACGTTTTAATAGACTTTCGTCTTCTGTTTTGAGATCATTCTTGAAGACGAGAAACACACTTGAAATAAAAATGTATCTCAAGACGGCTGGTATGGGTATTAAACCTTTTATTAAAATAAAGTAGAGGACAACGTTTCGCCCTTCCTCGGTCATCTTTTCTTACCCTGAAGATGACCAAGGAAGGTCTAAACGTTGTTTTTTCCTCATCAATAAAACTGTTAATACCAATACCAGCCGTTCTCAAATAACATATTTATTTCACACAGAAACAAAACATAATACTATATTTTTTCCAATATTTAATAATTTTCATCCGACGAAGTATCGGAAAGATAGGTATATTGTTCTTGTATAATTTCTTAAACTTCTTGCCACTAAGCGATGTTACAGTCCTTACAAAGACAGAAATTATATTCACTGTATTTCTAGCTTTATTGACACTGCGAGAAAAAATACATTTTATTGATGTCATAGCCAACATGTCAGCCATTGTTGGGGTCTTCACAAATGTACCAACCGGGATGATCAGTAATATGTAAAGACAATATTTTACCTTTTCAAAGTTTCATTAACCAATTCTAACTATATAAACAACCATTATTTGTAGCTGGAAATATATTCCGGGAAAAAAAAACAAAAGAAAGACACTTTTTAAAGTTATTTGTGCTTCTTTTGTGTTCCATCCAGATGTATGTCCATTGAAATTTTACATCCAAAACAAAATATTGACCGTCACATTATAATGCCCCCACGTCTAAAATGGCGACCATGTTTGATGTGACGGGGATTCGAAACCGCGACTTTTAGCTTACAAGTCGAGTGCCTTATCCATCTGGTTATGCCGGGCCTGAAAAAAGGCCTACCAAGCACAAGATTATTTAAACAAAAATAACCTGTTCACTTTGAAAGACAGTAATTTTAACGGACTTTGAATGCATTTATAATATAAAATACGACCATTTAACAATGGACAACAAATGTTATTAAAATAGAAATCTTTTTAGCTTGAACTGAATAGTACAAGGAAAGTAATTAGGAATGTCAAAGAAAACATAAATTTATAAAAAACACAAATAAAGTACTTATTTGATAGAAGGAAATAAAACCCCTTTGAAAAACGAAATATGAAAAACATTAATTTTATATTCATGATGAATAAAACTATTTAGTCAAACATTATAACAATAAGTAAAACAATAAAACCCAGAACTGAATTCTTGTAATTTAGATTCCAGAATCCAAACCGTGAAATAACACTTATTTTAACATATATATGTGAGAAAAACTGTAAACCAATGCCTTTTACATTCACTTATAAAAAGAAAGGATATGAACGAAACTTAAACAGACATACTAGAAAATCAAAAAATTTTATACCTTTTAACCTGGGGCACATGATGAGGCATAACTTTAGTTCAGACTAACTGTCTGAGCAAAGAAGTGATTTATGAAAAAAACACCATATCATATATTTGTATAACTATTATACAAAATAGTTTTATATGTGTGTTTTGACAAAAAAATACTTTAAACAAGTTATACAGACAAAAATAACAATTCATAAATGTTATTGTATTCACACACTACCTTCTCTGCTCTACTCGGGCATTTGTTTACAATTGCTTCATAAATAACACCTTCTGGTATGGAACAAGGACATTTGTTCTAGTGCTATATATTTAGTTCTTTGATGTAATTATTTTTCTCTGTTAGTTAAAGTTTACATCTCTCTGTTGAGTGTGATAATAAATTGTAGTCTTATGATGTGGCCGTGGATGTATAGGGTTAAATTTTATGATTATATAGTGAGTGAAAAGTTCTGTCTCAGAACTGTGTTAGCTACAGCAGATTGCATTAATAGCCTTTATGATTTTTCTTTCATGTGCTCGACAGGTGTGTAAAGGGGTGTTGTTGATAAGGGTTGTATTGAAATAGATCCTTCATCCGCTCGAGTCAAGCCGCGGACTGGTGGTTGGGGGTTAGTGGTGTTGAAAATAGAAAAACGAGAGGGGGATCATGTTCACCCTAGTGTTATTTAAAACGTGGGTGAATAATAATAATAAAAACAAGTGAAGGAAACCTGAAAATGTATCACTAGATGAATATCCATGATGGTAGGAAAATGTGATGTGTATATTATTTACCTTGACCACTGTATCTCAAGTGGTCATTTCTAAGTTAAGGAACATAGAAAGAGAAATAGAAGGTTCGTTCTCCACATTGACCAAAGATGGCCTCGTGGTTATGGCGCTCGACTCGCAATCTGAAGTTGTGAGTTCGAATCCTTGTCACACCAAATATGCAGGCCCTTTCAGCCGTTGGAGCGTTATAATATTACGATCAATCCTCCTGTTCATTGGTAAAAAAGTAGCCCAAGTGTTGGCGGTAGATGTTGATGAGTGGCTGCCTTCCGTCTTGTTTTGCACTGCTAAATTAGCGACTGTTAAAGTAGATAGCCCCCGTGTGGATTTTCGTAATATACAAAACAAGCAAACAAACCTTCACGCAGTCGGCAAGATAGGTTTGACTGGTTTCAAAATGTCTGGCTTCCCAGATCTTGAATATCTACGAAGTTAAAATTATTTCCGTTAAATAGAAGTTGAGAGAAACATGCACTGTAATATTCCACAGTAAGTTACAGCTCCCTGATTTTGATATAAGTGTGTCTTTTGAAATATACGCTGATACACGTGTTCGATTCACAAACATCTGTCTTAGGAAAGTCAAACTTTTGGAAATTTGTCTTCAAATGTTAGTGACATGTTTTTTGTCTGTTTTGTGAAACATCCGTGTTGTTCAAAATAAATAACTGATAATTTTTAGTTACTAAAATAAAAATAACCGGGTACAAAAGTTAAAAAGTTGACATAGTCTTCAGAATCTGTCAACAAAAAAAGATTTTTAAATTGTTTGTTCAAACCACATTCAGTCAAGATTGTTACGAGTCGGTAACCAAGGTGTCACGTTCTATAGTTGGCTCAGTGAAAATAAAATATGCTTCTTATTGACCGCCTGGTTTCAGTCTGTTTATCAGAATATTATAACAAGATATAACAAGAGAAGTTTTTCTCTCTTGTTATTGTTATTTTTCAAAACCAGTTTACGTTGTTCACTACTTAACATAAAGATGATCGTGTTTTTAATGTTTCTGTTCTGTTTGTTATGTATTCCACTTTACATAAAATTGATGGTATTTCTTATGTTTGTATTCTATTAGTAGTGTACTCTACTTAGCATAGAATTGATAGTGTTTTTAATGTTTGCTGTGTACTCAACTTAACACAGAACTGATTGTGTTTTTAATGTTTGCTGTGCAATCCACTTATTTTGTAATGAATACTGTTTTTAATGTTTGTATTTTTGTTGTGTACTCCACAAAACACAGTTGATTGTGTTTTAATGTTTGTATTGTATTTGTTGTGTACTCCAATTAAGATAGAGTTGATAATGTTTTTAATGTTTGTATACTGTTTCTTAGGTTTTCAATTATCATAGAGTTTACAGTGTTTTTATTGTTTGTATTCTCTTTGTTGTTTACTCCATTTATCATATAGTTGATGGTGTTTTTAAAAGATAGAACAAGTCGTACTATATTTGGATAGTCGATACAGTGAATAATATACTCTTCGAAATAAGAAACGCAAAAGGAATATTTTTGTTATTTTAAAGAGAAATATATGTAATAACGTTACAAGCTCAGAGTATGTGATGTTACACGTGTTAAGGCACTGATTGTCACACCAAAATGACAATAAAAGTTGTGCACTTTGTAAACGGAGGAAAACATCGGATTTTTCACCCAAACGCATTGGTGTCCAATAAATGTGTTTGAGAGATCTACATGTCCTGCAAGTGCAACATGTGCAAAATTCCTATAAAAGTGACGGGTTCTCGGTTTCCATAGCTCAGTGTTAAGCCACCGATACGCAATACAATTACGCCAAGACTAACGGAAGCACAACGCAACAACGCCATTGGTCGCTTAGAAGCAGGCGAATTTCGATCTGATGTTGCCAGAGCTGTGAATGTCCACCCAAGCACCATCACAAGGATATGGAATCGTCACCAACAATATGTATCAAATCGTGACCGTCCACGATCTGTGAAACCTCGTGTTACCTCGCCCGCACAAGATCGCAACATCCGGTTACGTCACCTTCGGGATAGGACCACCACTGTTGCAGTCTACTGCCTCAACCATACAAGGGCTGCGTAGGATTTCCGATCAGACCGTACGCAACCGTCAACGAGATCCTTAGGCCTCATGTACAACCCATCATGGTGAACTTCAACGACGTTTTCAACATGACAACGCCCGTCCTCACACAGCCCGACTAACTACTGTCTTCTTGAGACTCCACAACATCAACGTTCTTTCCTGGCTCTCCAGATCACCAGATTTAAACCCCATCGAACATCTTTGGGACGAGTTGTACCGACGTCTGCGACGGCGACAACCTCAACCGCAGACTCTACCTCAGCTTGCAGTAGCTTTGCAGGCTGAGTGGACAACCATTCCACAGGATGTGATTCGTCATCTCATCGCTTCCATGGGCAGAAGATGCCAAGCAGTTATTGATGCTCACGGGGAGCACACTCGTTATTGACGTTGAGTGACGTTAAACTTCAACTAGTGAGCGTGGACTTCGCCTTTGCAGACTTTGGATGTCCAGCAGTGAATGTGCAAAGTTTCACACATGTCATACAGAACTACCCGGAATAAACTTGTTAACAATTTGTCTCAAATATTGCCTTTTGCGTTTCTGTTTTTGAATAGTATAGTTAATAGCTGCAATAATGGGGTTTTGATTGATAGATGGATTAGTGATGGTGTCTTTTATTAACGGATACAATAACTCATATTGTCTCTTTCAAGAGTTAATGTACTCCAGTGGCACAGCATTATATCTACGAACACCAACCATTAAAAATCCGAGTTTCGATAGTTGTGTTAAGCGGAGCACAAATAGATCATTGTGTAGCTTAGTACTCAAACCAAACAATTAATCATTAAAAATTAAAATAAATACGAGCTGGATAAAAGGCTGAAACAAGGTGTTATTTAGGTCAGTGTAATTTATTCATTATTTGAAGGGTTCCGATCTTGATGTAAAAACAAGACCCATGTTTGGCCATTTTACAAATTTAATGATGTATTTATTCTAATCCAGTATTTACTTTGTTTAGTATTGAAATGTGTTTATTTACCATCAGATTGTTTCGTGAAGATAAAAGTGTTTGTGACAGAATGTTTCAGGGACAAACATAAACTAACACATAAAGAAGTTATCAAACTTGCAAACAGAATGACAAACGATGAAAACAATATCGAGTGTAATGTAACATGGACCATTTGGCTAAGGTGCTCTACCCGTAGTCTGAAGGTCACGGTTTGAATCCCCATTTATCCAAACATATATGTTTTGTCAGACATGAGGACAACACAATGTGACGGGTAATCCCACTGTTCGTTGACACTAAAGTAAAAAAAAAAATCATCGGAACAAATGTCAGTAAATTACACGTCGTAGTTGATAACGAGAAACCCACTTGAAGTACCATCCGTTTTATGATAAATTACATATTCACAAACATGAGTCATCTAAGTTTTAGATCCACATGTGTTTTACAGCATGTTGTTATGTATGTTTATAATTATCGTATTTTCAACAAATGTACAGTTATATGTAGATATACTGAAAAAGGAACTCACGTTAATATAATTCTATACAGTTGTTGGAACTGTTCTCTTGTTCTAGACAAAATAATATATATAGAGAAATACTGAGAATTTACTTTATTTATTAGATTAATATAATAAAACTGTTTCTCTGAATGATGTTACAAAAACAATTTATGGATTATCGGTCTCAAACATCAGATAATAGTAAATTCTGGGTGATTAATTTAAGTCTAACCATTAGAAAATCTAGATCCTCTGGAAAATGAAAGTTTTTCAGATATAATTCCCTTCCAGTTGGAGTTATTCAGGTTGTGAAAGAAACAAAAAGACACAGGTCGGTAAATAAAATATCCACAGAACCATAAACTACAATATAACAAAATATTCAAAAGTGCCATACACTAAAACATAACAAAATATTCGCAGTACCATACACTAAATTATAAGAAAATATCCACATTACCATATACTAAAATATAATAAAATAACTACAGTACTATTTACTGAAAAATATTAAAATATTCACACTATCATATACTAAAATATAATAAGCTCTCCATGTTATCACATACTAAATGTAACAAAATATCCACATTACATACTAAACTATAATAAAATATCCATTGTAGCATACACTAAAATATAACCGCAGTACCGTTTACTAAAATATAATACAAAAACACAATTCCATACACTAAAATATAATAAAATATCCACAGTACTATACACTAAAATACAACAAAATTTCCACAGTACCATATACTAAAATGTAACCAAATATCCACAGTACCATGTAATATAATTTCATAAAATAACCACATTTCAATACTCTAAAATCTAACAAATGATACACAGTACCATACAGTGATTTATAATGATATATCCAAAGTCCGTATTCCAAAATACAACAAAATATCCACCGTATTATACCGTATATAAAATAAGGCAAGAGTATTTAAAAACAAGGATCACTTGAAACAGAATAATGAACTTCAATACAGTTAGAACTCTTTTTATCTGATACATGGGACACATAGTGTACGTCTCCGATCTACAAAACCATTTGTGACAACAGGATAATTGATAACCAGGGATGGCAACATGATTTTCTAATGAACGAGGATTCTCCTTCTGACTGTACAGGGATAAAGATGTACGTTGTATTTGTGAACCAAACAAACAGTATTCATGGTTGTAAGATTGAAATAATATTGTAATGTTTACTGTGTAATCTGTAATGGTCAGTGAGTGAACAACAACTAAATAATAACTTAATTTATTATTGTTTTAAAAGTAAGAAATAAATGTTCAGCTATTGATTTAGTTTTGACTTTTTCTACTATATGTTTCAAACACATGTTAAAAGTTATAGCTATATTTTATTTTTATATCATATTCTGGATGTTCGAGCAGAGTTAACTATAAATCACGAAGAATATGAAAAACAGGAATACGGAAAGAGGAAATTCTTCCTTTCAAGTGTCAAAGACACTGGAAAAGCGCAATCATTATTGTTTATCCCAATATTTCCGCTGACATACGAGACCTGACAAACTACAGACCAATAAGCCTCCACAATTCCACAGGTAAACTAATGTAAAGAATTATAGGTTACAGATTACTGTACCATCTGGAACTCAACTATATGATAAAGGAAATTCAAAACAAAAACAGACACAAAAGACAGACGAGCGATCGCCTTGTGGATTGACTGAAACCATATTTCAAGGATTCAACATGACAGTCGTTACATTTCTTCACGTTAATAAATATTTTGATAGTGCCATAGCATAATGTTATTTTAATTACACTATCTCAAGATCCCTGACACAATAATCAGATGTATTTCGAGCTTTTTCTCAAATAGACGAGCCAGAGTTCGCATACATCAAATGCTTACACGTCCGTTTACTCTTACGGCTGGTGTCCCCCAGGGGTCAGCCCTAAGCCCGCTGTTATAAATTATCAACGTCTATGGTATCCCGTTCCTAGAACTCCAGTATACTCACGCATCGCAATATTTAGACGATGTAGCAGTTTGGAGTACATCGATTGACCTCTCTATTCGTGGCTAGTAAAGTTCAAATTTCGTCGAACCACATAATGACGTGGTGTAACAGGTGGCGTGTATCCATAACAAAACACAAGAAATTATATTTCACAGGAGTTTTAAAAGGAAACAGAAGAATGTTACACAGACAAAAGTGAATTTATTAAACACTAAGATCAAATTTACTAAATCGATTATATTCCTCGGAGACACTTTCAAAATAGCACGAAACTGGACACACCATTTTAACATGGCACTGAACTGGACACACCACTTTAACATGGCACTAAACTGGGGACACCATTTTAACATGGCACTGAACTGGACACACCATTTTAACATGGCACTGAACTGGACACACCATTTTGACATGGCACTGATCTGGACACACCATTTTAACATGGCACTGAACTCGACACAGCATTTTAACAGAATTTCTAATTCAGCGAAACAACACGTAACCTTAGACAGATCAGAAACACCTTATAAAGGATGCTCCAAAGACATCATCATAACCATTTACAAAGCGTTTATCAGGCCTCTCATGTAATATGGGTGCATGGTCACTTGCACCACGTCCAGTGGCCTCAGGAAACGATTAAAGAATATACAATACCAGATAATAAACGTGGCATATCGCCTACCCCTTAAAATTCTACTCCATGTTAGTGAGAAAATATTCAGCTAAAAAATTAAAGCTCAATGCTAAAACACACTAACTCGACAATTCCCAGCAATGGCTGAAACACTACACACATCCACCAGTCTCCTTGTTACTTATGTTATACCTAGAGCCATAATCGTACATGTTTGTATATTGTTTTTACATCTTTTACAAAGAAAGGAACCGTAACTTCTGTCGTATAGCTCAGGCACTCCAGGGAATAATTAGAGACAGACAAGTAAAAGTTGGGTTCTTCTGTATCCCCTACATCAAAATCTTATCATAGGATCTTCGGATCCACCTCCGGCCCTGAAAGATCCTGATTTCCACATCGGCCGTTGAAGAGCTCTGAGACCCACATCAGCCGTTGAAGGGCCCTGAGTCCCACATCAGCCGTTGAAGAGCCATGAGGCCCACATCAGCCGTTGATTTCTGTAATA